>NC_059261.1:1148742-1158742 GCF_017591435.1 Portunus trituberculatus | reverse complement strand
GAAAGTGGCAGATCTCAAATAGTAATCAAAAGGATTATCAGGAATTATGATAAGTGTCTTGAAGCCTCCCTCATCAAAGAGTCAAGTCATTTGTAAGGAAGGAGATGCATACAGCACAAGGATAGATTATAGGCTCCTGATTAACGTCAGCAACTGTGAGACAGGGAAGCTGGCAAAGAACACACAACACAGGGCACACAATGCACCTTAAAAGCGATTACATTGGGTAATGGTAGACTGCTTTAGTTCAGATTAGCTACTTTTTGTTATATAAGATAACCCAGCAGTCAGTCAGCTTTAGTCCATCCCCTTACAATGAACAAAAGTAGAATTACAGTAATTTGGGACCCATTTATAATTACCCAAAATAACTTCCAATAACACCAGAATAATTATGATAAACAACTAAATTAACTGATCATTTGATGCTCATTACATTTTTTTCTGCACCCTAAAATTAGTAGGGGAGAGTGGGGCACGTTGAACATAGGGGCACATTGAACCATTGGATTTTTCAGGAATAGTTTGTCTCCCAATCAGCAGATGTCTCTTGTGTACAACGCTCTTCAGAAGCTCCACTCAAGCACCAGTTGAGTGGCAGCCTTCATTGAGGGAGGAACGTGCTGGTTGTTTTTTTTTTTAATATTTGACCTACTTTGTTCATCTGTTGAGGTAAGTACCAAACCTTCTAACACTTTCCACATAACTGATGCTTATGATCAAATTATTCGAGTGAGTTACGTGGTAAGTGAAGTTTATTACAGGATACCAAACAAATTTGAATTCAACTTTGCTATTCTCTGAAACACATGTTTTTGTAATGGCTGGAAATGGGGCACTTTGAACCATTAAAATAGGGGCACATTGAAATATGGTTCAATGTGCCCCACAATACTGTTCAATGTACCCCATAGCATTGTAATTGATTTGTTCTTATTTATAGGCCTACTGTTATGATTTTCATTATTATTATTATTAATATTGTTATTATTATTGTGAAAATTATTATTATTATTATTATTATTATTATTATTATTATTATTATTATTATTATTAGGTAATGTTCTAGTTGTTGTACATACTGATTATTAATAGAAAATAATAGGCTAAGTGGTTCCTAATGTTTAACATCTAATGAATGAGCTTGATGTTGTTTTCATTTCAGGAAATGGTGCGAAAGTATCTTGCAAAAACTGATCGAGGAAGAGCCGATGGGAACTTAATGGAGAGAGCTGTTGACGAAGTTGTCAAAGGAAAGTCCATCAGGGAAGTTAGTCGTTTGCTGGATGTAAACCGGATTACATTGTCAAGATATGTTAAGAAATTCCAAGCAGGGCAAGCTGAAAAAACAAAAGACTATGCTCCTAACTTCCAAGAAGTTAGGTGTCCTATGGCGTCTTCGTCCATTTTTCTCTCCCTCCCAGCTGCTTGCTCTGTACAAGGGCCTTATCCGCCCGTGTATGGAGTATGGCTCTCATGTCTGGGGGGGATCCACACACACAGCTTTACTAAACAAGGTGGAATCTAAAGCTTTTCGTCTTATCAACTCTTCTCCTCTAACTGACTGTCTTGATTCTTTAAGTCACCGCCGCAATGTTGCATCTTTATCTGTCTTCTACCGCTGTTTTCATGCTGTCTGCTCTTCTGAACTTGCTAACTGCATGCCTTCCCCCTCCTGCGGCCTCGCTGCACAAGACTCTCTACTTCTTCTCATCCCTATTCTGTCCATCTTCCTAATGCAAGAGTTAACCAGTATCTTCACTCCTTCATTCCCTACACTGGTAAACTCTGGAACTCTCTACCTGTGTCTGTATTTCCACCTGCCTATGACTTAAACTCTTTCAAAAGAGGAGTGTCAAGACACCTCTTACGTTAACTGGACCCTCCTTTTAGATTTTTTTTGTTTTTTCTCTTTCTACTTTCTTCTTAACAGGGCCTGGCAACCAGCGGGATTTTTTTTTTTCCAACACTTTGTTTGCCCTTGGCCAGTGCCCTTGTAATGTAAAAAAAAAAAAAAAAAACTACAATACCAGACAGGTTGGTTGACTGCCTTATACATGTTAACTGAATTTATTATAAATGCATGCTAGAAATGGAACAGATATTATATTTTCATTGACAATATAATAATGATGATAATAATAATAATAATAATAATAATTATTATTATTATTATTATTTTTTTTTTTATTAATTCGAGTTGTGTTTCTGCTTTAGGTATTTACTGAAGAAGAAGAAGACGGACTTTCTGAATATATCGTAACTTGCTCCCAGTTGTTTCATGGCCTTGGCTTGACAGCAGTAAGACGACTTGCATTTGAATATGCAATGAAGAGAGATAAAACTTGCCCAGATTCTTGGAAACATAACTGTATGGCAGGAAAGGACTGGATGGCTGGATTTATGAAGAGAAGTTACAAAAGTTACGAAAAGCACAGAAAAAAATAGTTGTTGAGGATGAAAGTTCAGATGATGAAGTGGAAAACATATCAATGCATGGGGAATCAAGTGAATATGAAGAGGATTTTGCTGATGATCAGACAGATGATCAGTCAAGAAAAGACCCAGAGGATGAAGACTATGTTCTTATCAAATTGAAGCTTGAAAATTCAGAGAATAAATGGGTATTTTATGTTGGCCAAATAAAAGAAAGGATTAAGGATGAAGAAGAAACATGTTATGATGTTGATTTTTACCGACAGTCTAAGAAGTTACCTGGAAGGTTCGTCAAACCAGCTAATGAGGATAGAGCAAAAGTCATGAAAAATGAAATAGTTATGTGTCTGCCCAAACCTATCACTACTGGTGGTACCAAGCGAGTGCAGTCAATGTTGAAGTTTCCTCTAAACTTGGAGGAATATAAATGTCACTAGATTTCTTTTATATAATTTCTTGAAGATTTAGTTGTCTTTAGCACTTACAATTATGTGATATGACTAGTCCAGTCAGGTAGGCAAGTGCGGCTTACATTATGAGTCATTCATACCAAGAAGAGTATTAGATTTATTTGTCTTAGCACTTATTATTTTTGTGATACTAGTCCAGTCAGGTAGGCAAATGCTGCTTACATTATGAGTCATTCATACCAAGGAGAGTAGGTATTATAGCGTTTATTTTACATGTTTACCTTCTACATTAAGCATGCCATGTACGATTATAATAAAAAGGAACTTTATATTTTGTATACATCAAAAGGGAGAAAATATGTGTATTCTGAATGAATTATTAAAATATTTTTATTTCTAGACTTTGTTTTTTATTTTGCCTTCATTATTAAAGTTTAAAGACATGGTTCAATCTACCCCATAGCATGGTTCAATGTACCCCGCCTATGGGGCAGTTTGAACCATTTTAGAAAAAAAATAATCTGCCAAATTTTCCACTATGAAAACAAGATATATCAATCATTCCTATTGTCAACTTTGGGTAGAAGGATGAAGATGAATATCGCATGGGAGAAACATAAGTTTAGCCGAAAGATATTTGCCTATGACCAGATATGTCCAAAACCTGTTCAACGTGCCCCACTCTCCCCTACTACAGCAAAATAACATAATGTGACAGCAATGGAAACAATTCATGGAGCATTTTATTAGCAACCTCTGAATGACATTTGGAGTTAGCACATAATTACATAAGCTTACCTTACAAATGAACAATGGTAGGTGGCTGGAATGAGCTCCATAATCAGGCTGTTGGTGTCAAGTCAATGGGGATGGAATAGGATGACAGGTAGATGTGTTTTAGTTAAGCTGTCTTACGAGCAAAGCTTAAATTTTCACAAAAGAATTAGGAGAAAGCACATGTAACCTATTGCTATGAGAGGCTGCCAAGAAAGGTGATGGGACACATATCTACTACATGTTTGCTTGAAGATTACTGCACTGCGGAGTCATCAATCCCCACACAGTAACTTCAGTCACTTACCTTGTCCATTTGTTATAACACACACACAACATTGCAGGATGGTGTGGTGAGGCATTGTTTGCATTCTTCCATGTGCGTTAAACCACCAGAGAGAATTTTTACAAGTTGATACTCTTTTTTTATTGTTGGAAAGGGGTGGGACAGGGTGAGCAAGGCAGGGGGTTGGGTTGTGTCCCATTTCCCTCCCTTCCCTCCCTGGCCACATGTGCAGAGAGGGGAGTGAAGCAGTGTCTGCCTCACTTCCCATATCAATGTCTGAGATGGAGGGTGTGCCCATTGTAGGACCAAGTAAGGTAATAGAATGTTTTTTTTATTGTGAACCAGTCGGCCCCGCTAAGTTGAATAAAGAGCCTTCTCACACCGCCAAGGAGCCAAGTCGGGCCCTGACACAAGGAGATAGAAGCTGATAGTGGTTGCAGCTGTAATCACACCAGGCTTGTTGTGAACAATTGGCTGGCATGGGTTACCATTATGTGCTGTGGGGTTTGGAATGTTACTGGACTTTGAAGCTCAACTAAACTTGGGAATCAGAGGATATTGACTTTTAGTTGGGCAGAAGTGTCTCTTTTCTTCTCAACTCCAGCGTGGTAAGGGAGCTGGTCTTGTTGTCTGAAAGATTACTTATAACACTACTCAACTAGAGGGCTGTGACATGGTATGAACGTGGGTGGTTTGTTTGTTGTTTTGTCGTGCTCAAGAGAATGGTATGTAGTTTATGTTACGTTGCAATCCTCAAATACTATACCCTGCATTTGTTCTCTTCCTAGAATGTGGCTGATGGGTCCCTTCCAGTGAAGTGTTTACTGCAATGGTAATATTTCTGCAATATCTCAAAATATTGCAGAAGTGAGTGTACCACATGCTAAGTCATGCAGGTGGTGACTCAATAAGGCTAGTTAAGAGTGCTGATAGCCATAAAGTGGGGCAGAGCCTGGGTTATGGCTGACATTGAGGGCTGCAGAACACTATGGGCCATTTCAAGCATAGATAAAAGCCCATCTGTACCAGACTGTGGGAGTCAAAGTTTGGGGAGAGGCAGCCCAAGTGAGGTAGCTAGTGAGAAGTGGCATGTTGTGCTCATAAAAACTGTGTCTGCAATCCACTGGGCTGCTGACTTCTTGTGGCTTCCCTTGTGTTCTCTCTCTGGTAGTGTTTCAATTTTCTTACTTGTTCGTCAAAGTAACTTTTTTTTTTTACTGATTTCTCTCTTGTTCTCTTTCTTTTTGTTTTCCTTTTCCATATCACCTTTTTTTCTCTCATGTGCTAAAAGATGAAGGACAAACAAGTGTATCTCTCTCTCTCTCTCTCTCTCTCTCTCTCTCTTTCTGTTACCTTGATGACTGGTGAAGAGACAGAAACAATCATACTTGATACGATTCCTCAATATTCAAGTCAAGGTACTTCATGACTTCAGCAGCCTAATGCTTATCCTCACCATCTGTTTATCATCATTACTGTAAGAAGAGGCCAGAAAACCAGGAGAGAGAGAGAGAGAGAGAGAGAGAGAGAGAGAGAGAGAGAGAGAGAGAGAGAGAGAGAGAGATAGTTTGTGTGTGTCGGTGTCTTGGTCTGGTAATCATTGATGTCACAAAGATCATTTATAACTTTATTCACAAATCACAGTATATTTCTAGATACCAACAGCTCTTATCATTACTCCCATTACAAAGGTGGATTTACACATGTCTTGTTATGTTAGCACCATTTCAAGTTTAGTTATTAACCCTTTCACTATAACAGCCACACCATGTCAGCATTCAAGGCACCACAGCAGTATTTGCTTCCACAGCCACAAAGATAAAGAAGTGAATCATTCTTACACTATTCAAATATTCAAGGAACTATGATATAAAAAGTGTCCAAAATAGTAGTAGTAATCTCAGAAAAAGGGTCTATCAGTGAAAGAATATGTCAATATCCATTTCTTTTCTTCTCATGCAAGAGGAATACCTACCAAAGACAAAAAAAAAAAAAATAAATAAATAAAAAAAAAAAAATAAATAAAATAAATAAAAATGAAAAAAATAAAATAAAAATAAAAAAGGCCCACTGAAACTGCAGGTTCCCTAAATGATTGTGAAGGAATTAGCCAAAATTCAGCAACAAATGTCTTAAAAGAAGTAAAGTTGTAGGAAGATGGAAATATAAAAGCAGGCAGGGAGTGCCAGAGTTTACCAGTGAAAGGGATGAATGATTGAGAGTACTGGTTAACTCTTGCATTAGAGTTGGACATAACAGGGATGAGAGGAAGAGGAAAGCTTGTGCAGTGAGACCGCAGGAGGAGGGAGGTATGCAGTTAGCAAAATCAATAGAAGTTAACATGAAAATAGCAATAAAAGACATAGAGAGCTGCAACATTCTGGCAGTGAGAAAGAGGCTGAAGAGTCAGTCAGTCAGAGGAGGGGAGTTGATGAAACGAAAATTTTACACTTCCAGTAATTAGCTATTCTTATTTCCCCACACACAAATACATTAATCATACAGTCCTATTCATCACTTTAGCACCATTTAACTTATAGTCAACAATGAAAACAAACTAGTTCTAAGAAAACCTGAGTTATGAAAATCATTCAACATTTGTGTATTGAACTTCGTGAAATAAGAAGTGTTATCAGTTCTATCCGTCACCGGTTAGCCACTCCTGATGAACTGGCCAGGTTCACACCACAGGGTGTCCTCCAGTTTTGGTGGAGTTCCATTCGTAGTTTGTACACTAAAGTCAGCACACACAGTATGTCACTCACCTATGCTAATGCCAGTCATAATTCAGGACATCACAACATTATTAATGTACCTGTAGGAAGGCCACATGGAGGACATACAACAAATAAAAATCAGATAAATCAGTAATAAAAAAAACAAACCGGCAATGGAGAACATACAGGGACTAGCACTACCGCCATCATAACCACCGAATGGTGGCAGTCAAGACTGTTGTAAACCGAAAACTTCCTGTATCCATTTCAGTGTCTAGAGAGGGAATGTGCCATCACTGATGTCACTCCATCAATGGGAAAATGAAAATAAGCTGCCAAATATCCTTTAGGTAGAGAGGAGCACTTTGTCACACTAATTCTGTGGGGCAGGAGAGCACTTTGCCTCACAAGTAGAGGTAAGAACACTCTGCCTTCTCACTGACAGACATTTAGTAGTCTCAATTAATTAAAAATACCTATTGGTGGAAATACATCACTGGTGGCAGTGTAAGCCACACCTCACTTGTGGACTGGATCTTGTGCTATCCCCATTCAAAAACCTCCCAGTCCAGTCACTCAATGACCTAAGGCCAGTTGCCATCACTCTCATCCCCAGCCTCATTTGTGAAGATTTTGGGTTTGATTGGACTTACATTAAAATTAGTACCTCTCTTGACATCCACATATGATCAACAATTTACCACATAACTTACAGAACATAAACTAACCAAAAAAGCCAAGCTGGAACATGACACCCCAGACAATCCAGCAGTGCAGTCTTATTCATTACTACATTACTACTCTCTGACTGCTACAGTTTCTTCTCAAATGTTTAGTCAAGTTTAGTGACATGATGGACAACAGCAACAGTGACTATACAGCTCAAATCTTGTAGCACTGGTACTCTTATCTCTTAATCATTTCTCTTTGACTACAATGGCTTCTCTTCCTAATCAATACAGTTACAAAGAGCTGTGCTGCAAGTTTAGAGTACTTTCTATTTCAAAATGCATGCTTTAGGGTTCGAGGATCTCCAAGAGCACGGGTTCGAATCCTGTCCACAGTCTGAATGTAGTTTGGGCTTCCTCACTCAGGGCAAAGGTTTCCTAGCGGGTGGGCTTTGAGATAGAAGGTACCCCAAAAAGTATCTCCTTTAGCCCAGAAATTTCTGTGAAGAGCCCACATGGTATAAATAAAAAGACATCACTGAAAATAAGAGTGGTCAAATCATTCAACCCATTCAGTGTCTGCATGGAAAGCCTTCAGTTAAGGACTGTCTCAGCTTATGCTGTTTGGTGGTTACAACACTGGCAGTGCTTGTCTTTGGACATTCCCCTTGGTTGAGTTTTTTGTTATTAATTTATCTCATCATGTTTTACTTAGTGTATATCCTTCATGTACTTTTCTAACAAGCAGTTATGTTTTTATCTCCTAAGAGTAGGATTATGACATTACAATATGGTAACATAATATCAGCATGAGTGAGTGACATACTGTAAATGCTTACTTAGGATGGTTCCAACCTACACTGAAAATTGACCTTTGAAGAGGAGTATGAACTAAACTCCATTGTAACTTACTGACCCCATATAGTCACCTTTTTCACTTTGACTTGCAGATTCTTCTCAAGTGCTGAGAAACCTTGCAGGACAACTTTAGATTCCACTGACGCCAGAAAGAGTGACATGATGGCTAAAATATTTCAGTACCTTTAATTTACCAGTATCAACTCAGAACAATAAATCACATACTGTCATTAGTTGTCAAAGGGTTAATTTCTGCATCAAAGTGGTTTAATTTATCATTACATTTCACAGTGCCGTGGTACAGTGGAACCATGCGTGCTTTGGGATCCTAGAGGTCTCCAAGCGCACGGGTTCGAATCCTGTCCACGGTCCGAGTGTAGGTTGGTTGGGCTTCCTCACTCGGGGTAAGGGTTTCCTAGCGGGTGGGCTTTAAGATAGGAGGTACCCTAAAAAGTATCCCCTTTAGCCCATAAATTCCCGTGAAAAGCCCACATGGTATAAAAAAAAAAAAGGTTGTTTGCTGGCAGGATACTTGTTCGTTCTCTCTCTCTCTCTCTCTCTCTCTCTCTCTGTATATATGTATGTGTGTACACACACACATATATATATATATATATATATATATATATATATATATATATATATATATATATATATATATATATATATATATATATACAAACATGGAAACTTTATTGAAAACCTAAAGAAAAATAACTTGCACTTCCAAGAGTGATGAGTCTACACTTTCCATATGACCTGTGATAGAGGTGGTAGTTTTTCACTCCCTCAGGCTCTCCACACCCAAATAAGGCTGACTGACCAGACACACACTTCACTTTACTTTTTGTACAATGAGCATTGTATGTATTTGTTATTTCTATGTCAATGAGCACTGTATGTATTTGTTATATCTATGTCCTATGTAAAAGTAGGAACACTTCAGATATTCTTTCTGGGTAGATTATTCCTTCACTGGGAATGTTGTTGTTGTTGTTGTTGTTGTGGGGCGGCATCCTGACGGTGAGAACACCTGCAGTTATTGGCCGCACTGTGGATCGTGTTCAGAAACACTTTCTTCTCTCACCACAAACGTCTTTGTGTGTTTCTCCTACTGATGATGTAGAAATCTTGTTATCCTGTCATTAAAACCATAAAAACAGCCTTAACCCTATCACACACACACACACACACACACACACACACACATACACTGTAGTGTAGTGGTTAGCACACTTGGGTCACAACTGAGAGGGTCTGGGTTCAGCAAAGCAAATGGGCAAGCCTCTTAATGAGTGTAGCCCCTGTTCACCTAGAAACAAGTAGGTACAGGATATAAATCAAGGGGTAGCGGCCTTGCTTTCTTGGTGTGTGGAGTGTGGTGTGGTTTCAGTCCTACCCTAAGATCAGTCTATGAGCTCTGAGCTCCCTCCGTAATGGAGACAGCTAGCTGGATGACCAGCAGACAACCTTGAATACATAGAAGGCCTATGTAGGAGTACAAAATAGAAGATATTATAATGGAAAAGAAGGAAGAGCAAGACCTGGGAGTGATTATACAAGACACCCTGATCCCAGAAAGGCACATAAAAGGGTTATTTACTTCAACATACAAGACACAAACAAATATCAGGGTGGCATTTAACTACATGGACAAGAGTATGAAGCAAAAAAATCATAACCACTATGATGAGATCCAGGCTTGAATATGCAGCAGTGGTGTGGTCACCACACATGCAAAAGAACAGCAGGAAACTAGAAAGAATCTAAAGGACTGCTACAGAGATGGTGCCAGAAATAAAGGACCTTCCCTATGAAGACAATAAAGGAAGTGGAACTACTAACTTTGAA
>NC_059261.1:1038742-1141242 GCF_017591435.1 Portunus trituberculatus | reverse complement strand
GGATATTGGAAGATTACTGGATAAGTTGGAAGTCAGAAAAGCAATGGGGCCAGATGGTGTATCAGGCTGGGTGTTAAAAGAATGTAAAGAGCAATTACTGGATCCAATTTGGGAAATAATTAAAAGTTCAATAAATGAAGGGAAAGTTCCACTAGAGTGGAAGAGAGCCAACATAATACCGATATTTAAAGGAGGAAAGGCAACTGAACCACTAAACTACAGACCAGTGTCACTTACAAGTGTCGTAGGGAAGTTATGTGAAATAATTATCAAAGAAAAATGGGTTAAATTTCTAGAAGAGGAGCAAGTCATATCGAACAGACAATTTGGGTTCAGGACAGGGCGGTCATGTGTATCAAACTTATTAAGCTTCTACTCAGAGTTATTGCAGGACTTGAAAACAGAGATGGATGGGTAGACACAGTATACCTGGACATTAAAAGGCTTTTGATAAAGTCCTCATGGAAGACTTCTTTGGAAACTAGAGAACATATGAGGACTGCGTGGATCCTTGCTTGAATGGACAAGAGATTATTTGAAGGATAGGAAATGAGAACTGTGATCAGAGATACATACTCATCTTGGGGTAAAGTAACTAGCGGAGTGCCACAAGGGTCAGTGTTAGCCCCATTATGTTTCAAGTTTATGTAAATGACATTCACATTGGGATAAACAGTTATATAAATTTATTCGCTGATGATGCAAAGTTGCTAAGAGTTATCAAAACCAGAGAGGACTGTCTGCTGTTGCAGGAAGATTTAAACAAGATCTATGAATGGAGCAAGAAGTGGAAATTGGAGTTTAATGCCAAGAAATGCCACATAATGGAACTAGGAAAGAGTAAGAGAAGACCAGTATGGAACTATTTGATGGGAGAGGAGCAAATAATGAAGACTAAAGAGGAAAAAGATCTTGGAGTGATCATACAAGAAAATCTGAGCCCTGATAAACACATAAGCAAGATATTTGGACTATCATATAAGATGTTGACTAATATAAGAGTGGCATTTCATTACATGGATAAAGATATGATGAAAAAATCATCACAAGCATGATATGCCCAAGGCTGGAATATGCAGCAGTGGTATGGTCTCCGAGCTCTAAAAAGGATATAAGAAAATTGGAAAGGATACAGAAGATTGCTACAAAGATGGTGCCGGAATTAAAGGACCTCACATATGAAGAACGACTGAAGGAAATGGGACTGCCAACCTTACAAGATAGAAGAGAACGGGGACCTAATAACAATGTATAAGATAGTAAATGATATTGAAAAGATACACAAAGAAGACCTGGTGCTGTTGACAGAAGAAGATGGAAGGATAAGAAGACATGAAAAGATCAGGATGAGGCAGTGTGTGAAGGATATTGAAAATACAGTTTTCCACACAGAACAGTGGAAAAATGGAATGCATTGGATGATGGAATTGTTACAGCACATAGTGTGCATAACTTTAAAGAAAAACTAGATAATTGGAGATATGGAGACAGGACACTATGAGCCCGCTCAACCCTGTACAATACAACTAGGTAAATACAACTAGGTAAATACAGATTTCAAGTATCATGAAAAAAGAAGACAAGTTAATAAAAAAAAAAAGCACTGAACTCAAACGTGAGATTAGAAGAATGTGAGTAAGAGCAATAAATCAGGGGATGAAGGAGATCAAAGAGATAAAGAAACAAAATGGTAAACTAATGGCTACATGTTGCAATTATGAAAAATCCTTAAGGAGAATACAGAAGAAAATACAAGATGGAGAGGATAAAGTAGAGAATGGAATGGGTGAAAGCAAATTGGAGGAATTACACAATGTCTGGAAACAAGAACAGGAGGAGGAAAAAGTAAAATTTCCAGAAGTAGTAAGGAAACACATACAGTAAAAGACAAAAGACACTGTTATACAGGGTGTTTGGAAAGTCACTGTGCACTTACACATTTATTAACATACATGTTTCACCCTGTAATTAAGGAAAAAGAAGATCCAGTGAGGAACACAG
The DNA here is from genome assembly GCF_017591435.1 of Portunus trituberculatus. Classification (NCBI taxonomy): domain Eukaryota; kingdom Metazoa; phylum Arthropoda; class Malacostraca; order Decapoda; family Portunidae; genus Portunus; species Portunus trituberculatus. Next base: position 1,139,241 of record NC_059261.1, on the reverse strand, counting down.
TAGAGAAGAAGAAATGTTTCTTAATTTTTGGACTGAAGGAAAAAAAATCAAAACAAGTTTGTAAGAGACAGAGAGAGAGAGAGAGAGAGAGAGAGAGAGAGAGAGAGAGAGAGAGAGAGAGAGAGAGAGAGAGAGAGAGAGAGAGAGAGAGAGAGAGAGAGAGAGAGAGAGAGAGAGAGAGAGAGAGAGAGAGAGAGAGAGAGAATTGGCAAAAAAGTATTATTAAGCATGTCCAAAACAGCACACAGGAGCTGGACCTGGAAGTGGAGGAAATGATTAGGTTGGGAAGGTTTAGTGAAGCGAGAAAAAGACCAATGAAAGTGAGAATGAGATCGCTGGTGGTGGTGGAGGAAATAGTGACAGGAATAGGGAAATTGGCTGATGATAATGAATTTAATGATATAACAATAAAGAGAGATATGAACCTGGAAGAGAGGGAAAAGGAGAGAGTGCCAAGAAATTAAGCAAAGGAAAAAAAAACAAGAAAAGGACCAAAATCGAAGAAGAATTTCTGCTCGAGGGTTCTAGATATGAGACTGAAGAAGTGGTATCTTCGGAAGAAAGAGGAGGTTGTGAAGGAGGCAAGAAACTAAGAGTGATTTATACTATAGATGGGTTGCTATCCAGTGTGTTGGAGGTTAGAGATTATTTTAAGGAAAAAATACCAGATGTAATGTGCATGGTAGAAGCAAAGCTAAAGGTGGAGATCCATGTTAGCTTTAAGGAAGAGGAATATCATAGCTGAAGAAGAGACAGGAAGGGAAAAGGAGGAAGAGGAGTGCTAATAATGGTTTGTGATATATATATGTGTGGAGGATGTGCAACACAATGAGGAATTGAAAAAAAAGGAGAATCATAGTTACATATGTGCCACCTAAGACAAATACATAGAGAACTGAGGAACATAAGGATATGCAATGAGAGGTGATTAAGTGCTTGGATAATATGATAAGAAGAGATGGAAAAATACTATTAGTAGGAGTTTTTAACTGTAAAAAAAGTAAATTGGAGAGAGAAGGAAGTAATAGGTAATGCTGGATCGTGGAGCAAGTTAACTATGGATCAGTGGGTGGAAGAATCAACACAGTACAGAGGGAAAGAAGAACCATCATTGCTTAACTTAGTATTCACAAAGAAGCCAGAGCCCCCTCCCAGCATGCAATACCAGAGTCCAATGGGAAAAAGTGACCATGTAACATTAGTATTGGAAATACAGGAAGAGGATGTGATAAAATACAGAGAAGACTACAAAAAGGAGAGATTAAATTATGCAAGAGCAGATTTTGAAAAGTTAAGAAAATTTTTGGTGAAATTGAATGGAGGAACATTAAGAAAAGACAGACAATACAAGGGAAATATGAAATATTCCTACTGAAATATAATGAAGGAGTGAAGAAATACATACCTATATATAGAATAAAGAAAAGTATACATGTTTGGTACAATGGCAGATGTGTAGAAGCTAAAAGGGAAAAAGATAAAGCTTGGAAAAAACTCAAAAAGCAGGAGAAATGACAATAACAGACAGCAGTATTAGGAAGTGAGAAATTAATATATTAGAGTAAGGAGAGGAAGAAAGAAACTTTGAAAGATTTGGTGCAAAAAAGTGAAGATGAACCCAAGCTTTTCTACAAATACATAAATGGTAAGATGAAGAATAAGGAAACAAGAGAAAAAATAATTAAAGGAGGGAAGACATATCAAACAGCAAAGACAATGAGTGAAATAATGAATGAGTTTCAAAACGGTGTTCACTGAAGATGGGGAATTTACAGAACCAATTAGGACATTGCACTGCTGAAGCTTGCAGGAAATCCTAGGGCACAAAGAAGATATTGGAAGACTACTAGAAGATTTGGATGTCAGAAAAGCAATGGGACCGGATTGTGTGTCAGGCTGGGCACTAAAGAAATGTAAAGAGCAGCTATTAGATCCAATTTGGGAAATGGTTACAGGTTCATTAAAAGAAGGGAGAATACCACTACAACAGAAGAGACCCAACATAATCCCAATATTCAAGGGAGGAAAGTCAACTAGGCTATTAAATTACAGTGTTGTGGGGAAGATATGTGAGATTGTTATCAAGGAAAAACATGTTAAATATCTGGAAGAAAAACAAGTTATATTGAACAAACAATTTGAGTTCAGGACAGGAAGATCATGTGTGTCAAATTTACTAAGTTTCTACTCAAGAGTAGTGGAAGGACTGGACAACAGAGATGGACAGGTGAAAACTGTGTACGTGGACATAAAAAGACTTTTGATAGGGTCCCTCATAACAGACTACTTTGGAAGTTAGGGAACATATGAGGACTGAGAGGAATTATGTTATATTTGATAAGGGATTACTTGAAGGATAGAGAGGTGAGAACTGTGATCAGAGATACATATTCATCTTGGAGTAAAGTAACAAGTGGAGTGCCACAAGGGTCAGTGTTAGCCCCATTATGTTCCAGGTATATTTAAATGACATATAGAATGGAGTTATCAATTAAATTAATTTGTTTGCTGATGATGCAAAGTTGCTAAGATTAATCAAGACCCAAGAAGACTATTTGCTGCTGCTGGAAGATATAAACAAAATCTTTAATTAACTTTTATCCTGCCAATGTTCCTGTTTATGGAACACCTGTTTCTTTAGCTTCAAGGAACACTTCTCAAGTAATTACAATCTCATTTTCCACATGTACACATAGTTGAAGACCCAAACAGTGTATGCTGAAGAAATATTTATCTTATGTTAGTTACTTACAGGTGCAAAGTTTGTGAAAAAATGACGTTTCAACGTCACTTCATGAACATGCGAAGCAGTTGCTTGAACTATGTTATACGCATGATTGCTTTACATTTCTTATTGCCAGAGTAATCATAGCATTGTGCTGTTACATAATAATTTCTTCATTCTTTCATGTGGTGAAGGCAGTGACACAGTGAGTGTTGTGTTAATGGTGACTGACTGTGGTGTGAGTGGTGAAGGCAGTGACGTAGTGAGTGTTGTGTTAATGGTGAGTGACTGTGGTGTGAGTGGTGAAGGCAGTACCCACCATATGACTAAAAAAAAACAATGTTCCATTTATAAAACAATGGAGGTTTTCTGCATGTGTTCACATGCAGAAAACGTCACGCGGTTCATGGTTATTTTTCATTGTATTTAAAATAATGAACACTATTTTTCGTTCACGAGGTGATGAATAGTCCCATGATTCGTTGTCACTTCATTAGCTGTTTGCTTGACTTTCACTCAGCACTGGTTTCTACTAAATTTCACCACTGTATGATATGCTAAATGATAATCTTACTAAGTTTGGCATTTTCCATGAGATGCTAAGCATTGATGAATCAATGGTACCCTACTTTGGACGCCATAGTGATAAAATGTTTATTAGAGGAAAGCCCATTTGTTTTGGGTATAAGATCTGGTGCAAGTGTGGTAACGATACGATAGCTATCCATATCACATGAAAATTTATCAAGGTAAGGAACCAAATCCCCAGAAGCAATTACTTGGGACACACATAATTATGCAGATGGTCGATATAATGATTGCCAATTCAGATGCTCTGTGCCATCAGCTTTATTTTGATAATTTCTTTACCAATTATGACCTAATGGTTAAGCTGGCTGAAAAAAAGGTGCGAGCGACCGGGACAGTAAGAGAAAACAGGACAGCTGGAGCAGCAAAAAACATTTTTACAACAAAAGAAATCCAGAAGGAAAGAGGTACATTTGACTATTATAGTGATGGAAAAGTATACATTGCTAAGTGGAATGACAACTCAGTTTTTGATGTTGCTAGTAATTGGGAAACACACAACCCACTGCATAAGGTAAGATGACATGTGAAAGGAGGCAAAAAGGAGGTCACACAACCATATCTTGTCAACTCCTACAACAAAGGAATGGGTGGGGTAGACCTTGTGGATCGACTGTCTGAATCCTATCGTCCCATGATTCGTGGAAAGAAGTGGTATTGGCAACTATTCCTCAACATGATCAACGTTGCCATGATTGTAAAGTACATCCTGACAAATTATCTCACTTGGAGTTCCGGCGGCATGTGATGCTATGCTTACTCAAAGGTGATGCAGTACATATAAGGGCACCTGGAGGTGCTGCATCCCTTCCTGAAGATAATAGGTATGATGGGATGAACCATATCTTAGGGTCTACTACACAAGGTCGATACAAATTTTGTCAGAAAAATACTAAAAATATGTGCAAAAAGTGCAATGTTCGTCTTCATGCTGAACGAGGCAAGGAATGCCTCGTACCACTGCAAAAAAACAAAATAATGACAGGGATTGCATAAAATTATCATCTACACTTCATATTCAATGAAACAATCACTTGTATATGAAAGAGATAAAATTTGTTTGGTTTACACTTTTAGTCTGGGGTTCCTCCAATGTTCCTTAAGTGGAATATTAGGTAATTTCAATTCATGTAATAAAATTAATTTCATATGTCAGCTGTAGGTTTCTTATGATGCCATATATCATATATATAATGATGCACAACATATTACCAAGTAATCTATGTTTGGTAGGATAAAGGTTAAGTAAAGTAAGAAGTGGAAGTTAGAATTCAATGACAAGAAATGTCACGTAATGGAATTAGGAAAGAGTAAGAGAAGACCGGTATGGAACTATCTGATGGGAGAGGAAAAAATAATGAAGACTAGACAAGAAAAAGATCTAAGAATGGTTATGCAGGTAACTCTTGATTTACACGTGTTTGATTTACGCATTTTTGTTAATACGTGACCGAAAAAATATTATAATTAATGAAATTTGCACCATTGGTTTGCTTATATGCAATTTGGCCCAACTGCATTTTCAAACTGAGTGCCAGATGGTGCAGACGCAATTTCCAACTGCGCGCCAGAGAGTGGACAGCAACGGCACGTGCTTCTGAGGGGTGAAGACATTGGCGTCCTGCGTTTATTTTTTTACTAGTATTTACTTTTATACTGTGGGGTTATTTTTGACAAGTGGATTTTTGATAAAGTGGAAAAGCTCAGAGGAAGATGGTGACTGACTGGTGTGAGTGGTGAAGGCAGTGACGCGGTGAGTGTTGTGTTAATGGTGAGTGACTGTGGTGTGAGTGGTGAAGGCAGTGACGCAGTGAGTGTTGTGTTAATGGTGAGTGACTGTGGTGTGAGTGGTGAAGGCAGTGACGCAGTGAGTGTTGTGTTAATAGTGAGTGACTGTGGTGTGAGTGGTGAAGGCAGTGACACAGTGAGTGTTGTGTTAATGGTGAGTGACTGTGGTGTGAGTGGTGAAGGCAGTGACGTGGTGAGTGTTGTGTTAATGGTGAGTGACTGTGGTGTGAGTTGTGAAGGCAGTGACATAGTGAGTGACTGTGGTGTGAGTGGTGAAGGCAGTGACGCAGTGAGTGTTGTGTTAATGGTGAGTGACTGTGGTGTGAGTGGTGAAGGCAGTGACGCGGTGAGTGTTGTGTTGACGTATTCTTTGTTTTGTTGTTTTCTCTTATTATTTTTTTTGCTTTCTCTTATTATTTCTTGCTTTTCCCTTTACTTTAAATATACTTCTAGTATTTAGAATGGTAAATAATAAAAACATGTTAATTTAGCCAAATAAATAGAGTATTTTGTACAAATATTTTTGGACCACATCCCGCATCCCCCTATTATCTTTTGTTTCTTATGAGAATTACAAGTTTGTTTTACGTGAATTTTGATATACGCGATGCCTATTGGAACACATCTATCATGTAAATTGAGAGTTACCTGTACAAGAAAATCTGAACCCTGGAAAACACATAAGTGAGATATTTGGATCATCGTATAAAATGTTGCCTAATATTAGAGTGGCATTTCAGTAATTGATATGAAAAAAAATATTATGAGCATGCTAAGGTCAAAGTTGGAATATGCAGTGAGCTTGAAAAAGGATATAATAAGATTCAAATGGATCCAAAAGATAGCTACAATGATGGTGCCAGAACTAAAGGACTTAATATATGAAGAAAGGCTGAAGGAAATGGGACTGCCAACCTTACAAGATAGAAGAGAACGAGGAGACCTAATAACATAGTTAATGGCATTGAAAAGATAGACAAGGAAGACCTGGTGCTGGTGACAGAAGAAGCTGGAAGGACAAGAGGACATGCAAAGAAGATTAGGAGGAGGCAGTGTGTGAAGGATATTGGAAAATAAAGTTTTCTACATAGAACAGTGGAAAAGTGGAATGCATTGAGTGATGAAGTTATTACAGCACATAAGATGCATAGCTTTAAACAAAACTAGATAAATGGAGATATGAAGACACGACACTATGAGCCCCGCTTAAACCCTGTACAATACAACACACACAACACACACACACACACACACACACACACACACACACACACACACACACACACACACACACACACACACACAGAAAAAGAAAGAGAAAAAAAAGTAGCAGATAAGCACTGGCAGGTTATGGACCATGTTGGGGGTTATCAAATGGTAGTAATGCATAACCTGCAGATGGTCATGAGGCAAGTTTTTGAGAATCAAGCCTAATCAAGTTAGAGGCTTTGTGATTGTTGAGCAAGTGTCAGCCAACCAAAATTGAAAAAACAAATCATTATTAATATATATACACATAAGCAGTCACTCACCTGCCTGGTGTGTGAGGGGACAATGATGCCATCATTGAGCACCTGAGCAGCGTGGTACAGGGCGCTGTCTTCGGGAAAGCTGAACATTGACATGCTCTTCTTCTTACGATCCTCCTGTGCCCAGCAAAGTTTGGAGAAGCATTAATACAAACACTCACCTATACCAGTTGTCATTTTCAACTTTGAATATGAGCACAAATCAACAATAGGAAATATGATCAAAATTAAATCTTGGACATGAAATGTTCCATACAATATTCATAATAACAAATAATAATAGTTTCTATCCCTAAATTCTTTCAGTTCCTTGATGTTTCATGGACTTCCCTCACACGTGGAGCAATAAACCCTATATTATTTCCCCCACTGACACAAAGAAAATGTGTCACAACGAAAAGCCCAGTAGTTCCAGTGAGTGTTCCAACCCCAGCTATCTGTTAGTCTCATAATTAATTGTTACATGTGTTTTGTGGTGTTTTGAAACATGATAAGGATAGAATAAGGAACAACAGGTTCAAGCTTGAAAAGTCTGGATTCGTGAAAGATGGACGGAGGTTTTCAATTAGTGGTAAATGAATGGAATAGACTCAATAAGCATGTCGTTAGTAGTGAGTCGTTCAAGAGCTTTAAAAGATTACACAAACTAATGAAAGAGGCTGATAGGTGGAAACTGACATGTAAAGCTTCATGGAGGGACTGCTACTTGTAGACCTGACGGTTTCTTGCAACTTCCCTTATTTTCTATATGCTACACATTATGAATGTATCTTGCTGATGAAGAGAGCCACTGTGATATTCCTCCCACTACAAGCTTGCCAGCAAAGCACATCACAGTCTTTCTTTGTAGCACCACCACTGTGTCTACCAAAAGCACATGAAAGATTTGGTGCTGCCGTGGTACAGTGGAACCATGCATGCTTTGGGCTCCAAGGGGTCTCCAAGCACACAGGTTCGAATCCTGTCCACGGTCCGAGTGTAGGTTGGGCTTCCTCACTTGGGGCAACGGTTTCCTAGCGGGTGGGCTTTGAGATAGGGGGTGCCCAAAAAGTATCCCCTTTAGCCCATAAATTGCCATGAAAAGCCCACATGGTATAAAAAAAATAATAAATAAATAAAAAAAATAAAAATAAAGGTATGCCTGCTGCAGCTTCCTGACAGAGGAGTGATGGACTCGCAGAAAACACTTCCTCTCCTCTTGGTCATATCACACTATTACTACTCCAGTATTTGGGCTCCTTGCACCCACCAGACACACCTGCCCTCAACCATCTGCACAAGTGGAAGAGGAGGCAAGGTACCAGGTTAGGCATTTACTGTTTGACACTTGTGGGACAATGATGACATCAGACCTTTACCAAATTTTATCTTTGAATTTCATAAACAACACTCTTAATACAGCATAAAACAATAAAACACACAAAAATCTCCTTTGTTAATATCAGAAGTAACATCCAAAGAGACCTCCATGTAAAAATGCAGACATACACTGAACCCAGCACAAGAGAGAGATGAGAGGCTGCATGGGCCGCTCTCAGGATCTTACCTTGCCTGGGGCCTGCGTGGGCTGCGAGGGTTGTGCAGCGGGTGGTGGGTTAAGGGTGTGGGTGACTGTCGTGCCTGGCCAAGAAAAGATGAAGTTTGGGGAGAAGGCTGGTCCACACTGAAATGAAAAAAATAAATAAATAAGGCAAATAATAAGATCAATGATAATAAATAAACATATAAGATAATTAAGTACATAAGACACACACTGTTCACATTCACACTCACTCCCCACACTGTCAGTCCCTTGGTTTCTGACTGAGGGGAGAAAGCACTCCTGCCTTCACTTGACAGGGATCAGTCACACAATTTTTTGAGATTGATCTGGAAAAACTCCTTAAAAAAATAAAAAAGTAAATGAATAATGTAAAAAAAAAACTAAGAAAGAAAGGATTTGAGAGATGTAATAAAACAGCAAAGAAAATAAATTATAAACAACCTTGAGAAAGATAAAACACTGAAGTAAGACATCACCAAACCTTACATAGAGATAACACCAATAAGGAAATAAAGTGAATGACATCAATGAAGGATGACGATGAGCTAAACATTATATTACAATGAAAAATCTTAAGAAAGACACAACACAGCATACAGGATCAAACCAACAATATGTGATGTAGGGTAACTACTGACCGAAGGGAAACACCGACCGAATGCTCTGGTAAAAGTACAGTAATACTCCGCTTAACGAACGTTCGTTTAACGAATTTCCGGTTTAACGTACTATATAAAGTTTGACCAAAAAGTCCGCATAACGTACAACCACATCCGTTTTAGCGAATTTTCTGGGTTTGAATTTGCCGGGTGAGGGACCGAACGTGGCAGCTTCGCTGTGATTGGCTGGCTCCCCGCCTCTGTCTCTAGCGCTCCTGGAGCTGGATCCAAGATTCTTTAACAACCTCAGAGCAGCCTCATGCAGTGAAATGGCATCCATGAATGCTTGGAGGGACGGTGACAAGGTTGTTATCAGGTTGCTCTGAGGTTGGTGGGAACACCACCTCTTCAGATGGTGTTACTGTCTTTTATACGTTTATGTTCACAAAACAACATTTCTATTAGCTTTTTACAAACCTTGCCCCCAAGAAAGGATTGTTTTGTAATGCATAAAGTGAAATCTTAATGGAATACCAAAAAAATAAAGCAGAGATGAGATGAGCCACAGACGAAGCGGGAGACTCGCACTCGGTCGCTTCTTCTTCTTCTTGTGACCCTTTTAGCCTGCGTGTTGTCTTTCCCCCATGATATTTGTTTCCACTCCTCTATTGCCTGCTATAATGGATATCATATCTTAGTATTCATATATGTTCATGCCACGAGGATAACCTTGACTTTGTGGCACCGAGTGATAATGAATTACTAATGAAATACCGCGGTATTTCATTAATAATTCACTATCACTCAGTGCCACGAAATTGAGGTTATCCTTGTGGCATGAGCGTTTATGAATACTAAGATATGATATCCATTATAGCAGGCAATAGAGGAGTGGAAACAAATATCATGGGGAAAGACAACACGCAGGCTAAAAGGGTCACAAGGAGAAGAAGAAGCAGCCGAGTCGCCGCGAGTCTCCCTCTTTGTCTGTGGCTCATCTCATCTCTGCTTTATTTTTTTGGTATTCCATGTAAGATTTCACTTTATGCATTACAAAACAATCCTTTCTTGGGGCAAGGTTTGTAAAAAGCTAATAGAAATGTTGTTTTGTGAACATAAATGCGAGAATGTGAAAGAATTTGTAAGTAGCTCCTCTAACTTCCAATGACTCATATGACATCATAAAAGTAGTGGTACACCGGTGGCCCAATATGCTGCCCAACATATATATATATATATATTTTTTTTTTTTTTTTTTTTTACATTACAAGGGCACTGGCCAAGGGCAAACACAGTGTTGGAAAAAAAAATCCGCTGGTTGCCAGGCCCTGTTAAAAGAAAAGTAGAAAGAGAAAAAACAGAAAAATCTAAAAGGAGGGTCCAGTTAACGTAAGAGGTGTCTTGACACTCCTCTTTTGAAAGAGTTTAAGTCATAGGCAGGTGGAAATACAGACACAGGTAGAGAGTTCCAGAGTTTACCAGTGTAGGGAATGAAGGAGTGAAGATACTGGTTAACTCTTGCATTAGGAAGATGGACAGAATAGGGATGAGAAGAAGTAGAGAGTCTTGTGCAGCGAGGCCGCAGGAGGGGAAGGCATGCAGTTAGCAAGTTCAGAAGAGCAGACAGCATGAAAACAGCGGTAGAAGACAGATAAAGATGCAACATTGCGGCGGTGACTTAAAGAATCAAGACAGTCAGTTAGAGGAGAAGAGTTGATAAGACGAAAAGCTTTAGATTCCACCTTGTTTAGTAAAGCTGTGTGTGGATCCCCAGACATGAGAGCCATACTCCATACACGGGCGGATAAGGCCCTTGTACAGAGCAAGCAGCTGGGAGGGAGAGAAAATGGACGAAGACGCCATAGGACACCTAACTTCTTGGAAGCTGATTTAGCAAGAGTAGAGATGTGAAATTTCCAGTTTAGATTTTTAGTGAAGGATAGACCGAGTGTGTTTAATGTAGAGGAGAGGGAAGTTGAGTGTTATTGAAGAAGAGAGGATAGTTGTCTGGAAGGTTATGTCGAGTAGATAGTTGTAGAAATTGAGTTTTGAGGCATTGAACAAAACCAGGTTTTCTCTGCCCCAATCAGAAACAAGTGAAAGATCAGAAGTTAGGCGTCCTATAGCATCTCGCCTTGAGTCATTTAATTGTTGTTGGGTTGGGCGTCTGTTGAACGCTGTTGAATAATGCAGGGTGGTATCATCAGCATAGGAGTGGATAGGGCATTGAGTCAGATTTAGGAGATCATTGATGAATAATAGAAAGAGAGTGGGTGATAGGACAGAACCCTGTGGAACACCACTGTTGATAGTTTTAGGGAAGAACAGTGACCGTCTACTACAGCAGCAATAGAACGATCGGAAAGGAAACTGGAGATGAAGGTACAGAGAGAAGGATAGAATCCGTAGGAGGGTAGTTTAGAAATTAAAGATTTGTGCCAGACTCTATCGAAGGCTTTCGATATGTCAAGGCCGACAGCAAAGGTTTCACCGAAGTCCCTAAAGAGGATGACCAAGATTCAGTTAGGAAAGTAAGATCACCAGTAGATCTGCCTTTACGGAAACCATACTGGCAATCAGAGAGAAGGTTGTGAGCTGATAGATGCCTCATTATCTTCCTATTAAGGATAGACTCAAAGGCTTTAGAAAGGCAGGAAATCAAAGCTATAGGGCGGTAGTTATATATATATATATATATATATATATATATATATATATATATATATATATATATATATATATATTTTTTTTTTTTTAACCCATGTGGTATGTTGGGGACCAGCCCAGAACGCATCCCCCCCTATTTCCATTATTTCCTATGGGAAAATTACGTCTGCTTAACGAATTTTCGCTCTACGAACAGCTTTGACACCCCTTATCCTGTTTGTTAAGTGGAGTATTACTGTACAGGCATACCCCGCATAACGAATGTTTACACAACGAATTTTCACCACAACGAATGTTTTGTTTTATTACTCTTAAATCACATAACGAACACCAAACCCCGCTATAACAAACTTATTATTGGAGAAATTTTGGCCGAGTTTGAAAACGCCTCTGAATCACCACCACCACCACCACCACCATACACTGCCACGTCCAAATTCAATGCGTTCAGATTTTTTTATATTTTTTATTTTTTTTATTTATTTATTTTTTTTTTACTACTCATCCTAGGACCCCGTACAACAAATTTTTGCATAACGAACACTTTTTTTGGAACCTAACCCATTTGTTATGTGAGGTTTGCCTGTATTGTGAATCCTGCACTGCCACTCACCACCAACACGCCACCAATCCTCAGTGAACAACACACGAGCAACAGGTTCCTGCCAAGACAGTCTGTGTTTACCAGGTAAGAAAATAGATTTTTTGGATGTCTAATGTTATTTTCATGGTTCCCATACAATGTCTCACGGCAGTGAATATGGCGTGATTGTTTTGAAATTAGTTTTGTTATAATATTTTGCTGTATTGACATGTTACTGAGTGAAATGAAGTGTTATTTTTTCAAAGTGGCTGCTGCCATGGCATTGTTCTGAAAAAAATATAAGGTGGGAGGAAACAACTGACCAAAAACATGTGTGGGGGAAACAGTGACCCTTAAAATTTGAATATCTGAAAATACTTGCAAAAACATCACAAAAAGTGACTGATTATGTATATTAGCATGAAAATAAATGGTGGTGGTGAGCTAATGCATTCAAATAAAGTGGAACAGTGTTTTCTTTTTTCTCTCTCTCTCTCTCTCTCTCTCTCTCTCTCTCTATCTATCTATCTATCTTTCTTACTTTTATTGTTTATTTCTTTATAATTGAGAGAGAGAGAGAGAGAGAGAGAGAGAGAGAGAGAGAGAGAGAGAGAGAGAGAGAGAGAGAGAGAGAGAGAGAGAGAGAGAGAGAGAGAGAGAGAGAGTGTGTTCCCTGGCTAGATTGGCACCAGTGAATATCTGGCCAAGGTCTGGTGACACACATGGCTGCAGGAGGTGAAATGTATTGTCTTTGGTACTGAAGCAGCCTACATGTACAGGCTTCCTATACACTTTTATGCCTTGGATGTAATTACGCTATAAATTGCTCAAATGTACTTTTAAGGTATCTTAACTTCCCTCTCTGGTTCAAATATATACTAAAAATTCATAAAATGTATTTTATTGAGGGTATGTTTATAATATGATTTTTGTTTTGTCAAATAAATGTTGATTTTCTATGCACTTATTTTACATTTCTTCACTTAACCCCTTCAATACGGTGACGCCTATGTAGGCGTCATGAAGTCCCAGTAGCATATACGGTGACGCCTATGTAGACGTCATATTTCTTTTCTGAGCTTTCTTCAGTTCAGTTGTCCCGTATAGTGTGTTGGATACCAACTACACACGCTGTATGCTGTCCTTAAAATCCTAGTGCTCCTCCCACCATCCTTGTCTCCACCAATCACTAAAGATAAGCTACATGCGTCCTGCCTTGTGTCTAAAATTACCCAATGGCATAGACTGTTCCCATCTCTCTCTCTCTCTCTCTCTCTCTCTCTCTCTCTCTCTCTCTCTCTCTCTCTCTCTCTCTCTCCCCATCTCCCTTTCCTCCCTCCCCATCTCCTTCCTCCTTTCTCCTCTCGAAAGACCCCATCTCCTTTCCTCCTCCCATCTCCCTTCCCTCCTTCTCCTCTCCTCTCGAAGAAAAGTTTTTTTTTTTTTTTTTTTTACATTACAAGGGCACTGGCCAAGGGAAAACAAAGTGTTGGAAAAAAAATCCCGCTGGTTGCCAGGCCCTGTTAAGAGGAAAGTAGGAGAAAGAGAAAAAAAAAATCTAAAAGGAGGGTCCAGTTAACGTAAGAGGTGTCTTGACACTCCTCTTTTGAAAGAGTTTAAGTCATAGGCAGGTGGAAATACAGACACAGGTAGAGAGTTCCAGAGTTTACCAGTGTAGGGAATGAAGGAGTGAAGATACTGGTTAACTCTTGCATTAGGAAGATGGACAGAATAGGGATGAGAAGAAGTAGAGAGTCTTGTGCAGCGAGGCCGCAGGAGGGGGAAGGCATGCAGTTAGCAAGTTCAGAAGAGCAGACAGCATGAAAACAGCGGTAGAAGACAGATAAAGATGCAACATTGCGGCGGTGACTTAAAGAATCAAGACAGTCAGTTAGAGGAGAAGAGTTGATAAGACGAAAAGCTTTAGATTCCACCTTGTTTAGTAAAGCTGTGTGTGTGGATCCCCCCCAGACATGAGAGCCATACTCCATACACGGGCGGATAAGGCCCTGTACAGAGCAAGCAGCTGGGAGGAGAGAAAATGGACGAAGACGCCATACAGGACACCTAACTTCTTGGAAGCTGATTTAGCAAGAGTAGAGATGTGAAATTTCCAGTTTAGATTTTTAGTGAAGGATAGACCGAGTGTGTTTAATGTAGAGGAGAGGGAAGTTGAGTGTTATTGAAGAAGAGAGGATAGTTGTCTGGAAGGTTATGTCGAGTAGATAGTTGTAGAAATTGAGTTTTTGAGGCATTGAACAAAACCAGGTTTTCTCTGCCCCAATCAGAAACAAGTGAAAGATCAGAAGTTAGGCGTCCTATAGCATCTCGCCTTGAGTCATTTAATTGTTGTTGGGTTGGGCGTCTGTTGAACGCTGTTGAATAATGCAAGGTGGTATCATCAGCATAGGAGTGGATAGGGCATTGAGTCAGATTTAGGAGATCATTGATGAATAATAGAAAGAGAGTGGGTGATAGGACAGAACCCTGTGGAACACCACTGTTGATAGTTTTAGGGAAGAACAGTGACCGTCTACTACAGCAGCAATAGAACGATCGGAAAGGAAACTGGAGATGAAGGTACAGAGAGAAGGATAGAATCCGTAGGAGGGTAGTTTAGAAATTAAAGATTTGTGCCAGACTCTATCGAAGGCTTTCGATATGTCAAGGCCGACAGCAAAGGTTTCACCGAAGTCCCTAAAGAGGATGACCAAGATTCAGTTAGGAAAGTAAGAAGATCACCAGTAGATCTGCCTTTACGGAAACCATACTGGCAATCAGAGAGAAGGTTGTGAGCTGATAGATGCCTCATGCGTCCCGCCTTGTAACATTCGTGAAAACACATACACACACACACACACACACACACACACACACACACACAATACAAAAAACAAAAAAATTTTCTATTCTCTCTCTCTCTCCTTCCTTCGTTTCCTCTCCTTCCCTCCCTCCCCTCTTCCTCTCGAAGATAAGCTACATGCTTCCCGCTTGTGTCTAAAATATTAGCAAATGTCACTCTCTCTCTCTCTCTCTCTCTCTCTCTCTTTCTCCGAAGAAGCGTCCACTCCCTCTTGAAGGCGATATAGTGACTTAAAAAATAGCAGCATAATACACAAAGACGACAAGTATGACAAGCTTGCACGAGTTTTCCGCTCAGGCGCAGGCACTACCACCCGTATATCATACAGGTGGGCTTTTTTAACATCCGCACGCAAAGGGGTTAATAATGATGCAAAGCTTATCATGTGTGTTGATTGCAGGCAAAAAAAACAACAAAGTTTTTTTGTTTTATGAGCTTCAAAAAAGTAGATTAGTGTTTTCCCACACCTGGGTCGGTTCCCGCAGAGGGGGGGGCACTGTCTGAAATCCCAAACATTTTGAAGTACAAAATATGACACATGTTCAGAGTTGAGGATCTATGAGTATAGCAAAGGTGGGCCATGTTGTGTAGTTTGTTTTGGACACAGTGTTGTGCACTCTATTAGATACAAAATGGAATTTTCATGCAGGTTTTCCACTAATAGGTCAGTGTTACCCCACATCACCTTATAATCTGAAAATAATTACACCAAACCCTCAACAAATCAAACTAACTGATGGATATTACTGATGGTTCAAAGGTCCATCCAAAAAAAAGTTTTTTTAGATGGTGAGAATAGCACTATTAAATTGGCTGAGCACCAGTTCATGTGGCCATGTGTTTGGTGACACCTCTGTTTAAAATGTGTGGCTTCTTTTCAAAAATATTTTAATGAGGGATCTTTAGCGGTGCACTGATTAATTAATGCAACACAATATATGTAATAAAGCAAATCAAACAAGTATCTTTGACTGTGTTGCATTCAGTAAACAAGGAAGGGATGCTGTGTTGCTGGGAAGGAATCCCAGTGACAAAAACACCACCACACTACACCAGATAACCAGCCACACCCTGAGCTGTGTCTGGTCAGCCCAACCTGTGCCCACTCCAGTGATCGGCAAGTCCAGGAGATACACTCAGCATCAATAGCATGTCTGGTTGGCTTTCTAACTCAAACGATCAGCAGAACATGTGGTTGGTTAACTAATGGAAGATCCATCGGCACAAAGTAGTTAGTTTATCTAAAATTTTGTTTAGTGAGGTTCAGTTTATCAAGAGTTTACTGCACCCTGAGAGAGAGAGAGAGAGAGAGAGAGAGAGAGAGAGAGAGAGAGAGAGAGAGAGAGAGAACAAAGATGCATACAATGATCTTGAATGTTGAATAATGCACTAGACACTCACACACCAATAAAGACTGCCAGTAATAATTCAATGCCATCCTGATGGAAACATGAAATGGAATATGAGGTAAAGCAAGTCTCAATGATATTCAATAAAACATTACATCACAATAGAGACTCATAATAACATAAGAACTATACTTAGCAATAATTGTTTCACTGTTAAAGTATATAATGAAATAAAACTTTAGGAGCTCACCTGCATTATCTCTAAAGCAATGTAGAAAATATGCACTACTAAGTTCAAGCACATACAAATTACTATAAATAATCAATAGGACACTTTGAGGAGGAGGTGAAAGAAACACAGTTGCAGGGAGGTGAGCTTCTCCCTGACTAGCTTCACTGTATGCTTCTTTAGGGGAACTGGGGAAGCATCAGTGAAACTAGTCGGGAATAAACTCACCTCCCTGCACCTGTGTTTCTTTTCACTTGCTCTTCCAACTTAACTGAATGCTTGAACAATAAAACACTTCATTAACTTCCATCCTACAAATAAAAATCCCAGAGTTCCAGTACCATAGTGTAGTTGTCGTCGGCATGACAACCCCCGACATTGATGGCGATCTTGGGCACTGTGACGCAGGCCAAGGCAGCCACCATGGCAGCACGTCCCCTCAGCCTGAGGTGCTGCTCCTCCTGTGCCTCACCCAGCCAGGCACTGTCATAAGCCTCCTTACTGCCAGAATTCTGTTACAGAGGCAGAGATACAGTTATTTATTTATCTTCTAATGTACAATAAGGCAACACAAAGCTTAAAGAGGCAGGGAGTTTTAGAGAGATGGACACAACAGGAGTGAAAGTAGAACATCTTAAGCAGTGAGGCCACATGGGGAGGGAAGGCAAACAGTTAGTAAGACCAGAGGAGCAGTTATCATGAATATAACCATGGGAGATAGCAAAAAATGAAACACTGCATTGATAAGATGGAGGTTGAAAAGCCAGTTAAATGAGAGGAGTTGATAAGACGAAATGCTTCCGATTAACAATAGAAAGAAGAGACTGTGTTGTTACTATATACTGAAACAGCAATATTACTGACAGGTTTCCCAAACAGAACTGCAAGAGACTTCAGTACTTCATACTGGTGGAACAAAAGCTATGGAAAAAAAAAAAAAAAAAAAAAAAAAAAAGTGTAAGACCTACATGTGTGAATTTACCTAGCTCAGGGGTCGGGTAACTTTTTTGGGTGTTACCCCAAAAGAATTTGTAGTAAAATTTATTTACCCAACACTTTGAAATACTCTGGGGGACAAACCAATTTACTTATGGAATTCATGGATAATAAACAAACAAAAATGTATGTTGGGAAAATGTTGAATTGTTAATTTCATCTATCATTAAGAAATAAAAGTCTGTCTTTTTGGCATGGAAGTAGCACACATGAAAAAATTGTAGGAAATCATATATTTTAAACAAAAATCAAACTTTTTAGCATTACATGGCACACAAGCAAAACTATTGACCATTGACCTTTGCCAGTCCATTTCTATATTGTACTTCTTCCATGTATATATATACTCTGGAATCATTATCAATACTCCTCCTTCTGCTTTTCTTCTTTTGTCACTCACAAATCCTTTTCCTTTTTTACTTTCTCCAGTTCTACTCCATCTCCCATCTTATAGACTCCCATGGGTCGTCTTTCACTCTTTCCCATTTCCATGACATGGCTTTTGTCCACATTGAATTCCATCTCCCACTTTTTACTCCATTCCCAGATCTTATTTAGGTCTTCCTGCAGTATTTCACAATCCTCTTTTTGCTTTATAACTCTGCACAGTTTCGCATCATCCGCAAACAGATTTATGGAGCATGACATTTATATAATTGAGAAAATACTAACCCCTGTGGCACTCCGCTTTCTACTGCTCTCCACTTGGACTTCATATCTTTGACTACCGCCCTTATTTCTCTCCCCGTCAAATAATTTTCCATCCATCTCAATGTGCTTCCTTTTCAGCCACCCTTCTCCTCTACCTTCCACAGTAATCTTGCATGTGGCACTTTATCAAACGCCTTTTTCAAATCCAAATAAATACAGTCAACCCATCCCTCTCTCTCTTGTACTCTATCAACTATTCTAGAATAGAAACTCAGTAAATTTGTTACACATGACCGACCTTTTCTAAAACCAAATTGGCTATTTGATATTAATTTGTTGTCTTCAAGGAACTCGATCCATTGTTTCTTTATTATTCTTTCACACATCTTGCATATTACACTAGTTAGTGATACCGGTCTGTAATTTAAAGGTTCTTCCTTCCTTCCGCTCTTATATATGGGAACCACCTCAGCTCTTTTCCATTCTACTGGTACTGTTCCATTTTCTATTGAGCATTTTATGATGTTGTATATAGGACTTGCTAGTTCTTCCCTACATTCTTTCAGTATTCTGCCTGAGACTTCATCCGGTCCCATTGCCTTCTCTTCATCCAGTTCCTTCATTAACTCTTTTATTTCAAGCTTGGTTACTTTAATCTCTTTCATATAGATGGTCTCTCTATTACCCTGTGGTCTTTCAAATTTGGATTCCTTAGTAAAGACCTCCTGGAATTATTATTTAATAGTTCTGCCATACTTTTGGGTCTTCCACCATCCCATTTTCTCCTTTTAACCTTTCTATTGTTTCTTTTGTCTAATTTTTCCATTTATGAATCTGTAGAACAATTTTGGTTGCTCCTTACATTTTTCGACAATGTCCTTTTCATAGTTCTCTCCTCTTCCTTCCTCACCTTAACATATTCATTTCTTGCTATCTTGAAGTTTTCCTTATTTACTGGATTTCTATTTCTCCTCCACCTTTTCCATGCTCCATCTCTTTTCTCCTTTGCCCTAGCACACTTTGCATTAAACCAATCTTTCTTTCCTTCTTCTTTAGGTCTATATTTTGGGACATATTCCTGACTCCTGTTTTGTATATTTCCAAAAATAAGTTATATTTCTCTTGCACCTCTGAGTTTTCCATCTCCTCCCAGTTACGTTTTAAAATAGTTCTTGAGATTCTCAATATCAGCCTTTCTGTAATTTAATCGGTCTCCTTTGTATGATTCATCTCTATCTTCCTTTCCTCTTCTATATCTATTTCTAATATTACATGGTCACTCTTTCCCAATGGGCACTTATATCTTATATCATCATTCATTTGTATACCCTTGTAAAAACCAGGTCCAATCTTGCCAGCTCATCATTTCCTCTGAATCTTGTGTTTTCCTTTACTCTTTGGTCCATCATATTATCTATCATTAGGTTCAGGAATCTTTCTCCCCAGGCTTCTTCCCCATACCACTTTCATAATTTTCCCAGTCCACTTCTTTACAGTTGAAATCTCCTACTAATATCACTTTTCTCCTTTCTTTAATGATTCTCGTTAGACTCCTTATTGTGTCATCTATCATGTCTTTATATTCTTGATTGGTCCATGAATTTGTTTTTGGTGGCACATATGTTACAATGATTGTTAACTTTTTTATTAATATGCATCTTAATATACAGTACTTCTGCTTTTCCTTCTCCACATTCCACTTCCTTAACATTATCATGACTCCTCCTCCTCCTTTACCCCCTCTGTCTCTTCTCCATACATTATACCTATTGTCCAAGTCTAATTTGATTGCCTCATTTAGTTTTGTTTCAGCCAGGCATACAATATCTGGTTCTTCTTTCTTTATGTAATCTCTTAATTCTAATTTACTTGATAAAACCCTGTCTATGTTCGTATACATCATTTTTAGTCTTTTGCCTTTATCACTTTTAGTTAAACTTGTTCCACTTTTTTCTCTTCCTTCTCGTTTATATACCATTTCCTTATCCTGTCTCCTAGAATTCTCCAAAAAAATGCCTTTTTTTCCTCTTCTGACCTTTCATTATTTTTTCCCTTACTGCTGCTGCCAGTTCATTGTATCTCTTCCTTTCTTCCTCATTTCTATTTTTCTTTATATAGATATCCTTGCAGCCTTCTGTTTCTCTAAGTTTTGTTGTTCTATATAATATTTCTTCTGTTGCTGCTTGTGATTTTAGTAATATTTTAATTGGTCTCGTTTTTCCTTCTTGATATGGTCCCATTCTGTTTATTTCTTCTACTTCCTCTTCCAAGTTCTGCCTATCTTCGTCGTTTAGATTCTTCAGTAGGTCTTTGACTGATTTCATTTCTTCTTTTTCTCTTCTTGGTCTATATTTTATATTTTTTTCTTTTATTCCAAATACGACTACACTCTTCTTTTTTTCTGCAATTTCTCTAACTAGATTTTCTTTTGTCTTGAGGACTCCTATAATTTTGTTTGTCATATTTTCTTCGTTTTCTTTAAGTTGTTCTTGAATCACCTCCTGAAAATCAGCCTTATCTTTCTTATCTTGGACTCTCCATGCTTGTACTTCTTTTTTAATCACGTTCTGTACTCTTTCCTCTTCCTTGTTTACTAGATCTTTCAGCTTCTCTTTTTCTTTCTCGGCTTTACCGAGTCCTTCTTCCACCTACTTTTTGTAGTTAGCTACTTTCTTTTTCAGTTCTTCGTTTTCCGCTCTTAGCCTAGCTTCGTTTTCTTCCACTTTTTTATCCTTTCTCTCAGTTTTTGAAACTCTTTTTCCTGTTCTTCATTATCTTTCATTCCCATACTCTCCTTTATCCATTTATCTAGTTTATGTTCAATAGTCAACACTCTCTTAAGTAGTGAAGTATTCGCTGTATCGAAACCTTCGAATGTGTTTACTCCCTCATCAACATACTCATCATCATCTTTCATTCTTTCCCTAGTCTCATACTTGCATTTTGATGGAATCTCTTCTTTATTCATGATTCTCTAACCCTTGATTTCATGAGAATGAATCCACACTACTTGCCCAGGCCACGGCAAATACTATACAACAGGTAGTGAAGATCAGCCGAGAGCGACGCCACTGCGTCCTTCCTCGACCGCGTCTGGTGTGTGTATATTTACATAGTTGTATTTACCTAGTTGTAGTTTTACAGGGCCTGGGCTTTATGCTCGTGTGGCCCCGTCTCCATATCTACACTTATCCAATTTCTCTTTAAAACTATGCACACTCGTTGCTGACACCACTTCCTCACTCAAACTGTTCTAAGTCTCAACACATCTTTGCGGGAAACTATATTTTCTAACATATCTCAGACATCTTCCCTTCCTCAGTTTCTTATTATGCGATCTTGTGCTTCTAATGTCATATTCTTCTCTCAGGATTAGTTAGTTAGTGTGTGTGTAATTCACTGTTTGATCTGCTGCAGTCTCTGACGAGACAGCCAGACATTACCCTACGGAACGAGCTCAGAGCTCATTGTTTCCGATCTTCGGATAGGCCTGAGACCAGGCACACACCACACACCAGGACAACAAGGTCACAACTCCTCGATTTACATCCTTCATCATTTCTTCATCTAAATATACGTACCTACTCACTGCTAGGTGAACAGGGCTACACGTGAGGAGACACACCCAAATATCCCCACCCGGCCGGGGAATCGAACCCCGTCATCTGGCTTGTGAGCCAGCGCTCTAACCACTGAGCTACCGGGCCGTGTGTGTGTGTGTGTGTGTGTGTGTGTGTGTGTGTGTGTGTGTGTGTGTGTGTGTGTGTGTGTGTGTGTGTGTGTGTGTGTGTGTGTGTGTTACCTAGTTGTATTTACCTAGTTGTAGTTTTACAGGGCCTGGGCTTTATGCTCGTGTGGCCCCGTCTCCATATCTACACTTATCCAATCTTACTTTAAAAGTGTGCACACTCGTTGCAGATACTACTTCTTCATCTAAACTGTTCCACGTCTCAATACATCTCTGGAAACTATATTTTTTATATCTCTCAGACATCTTCCCTTTCTCAGCTTTTTACTATGCGATCTTGTGCTTCGGGTGTCATATTCTTCTTTCAGGATCAGTTTCTCATTATCCACTTGGTCCATTCCGTTGATCAATTTATAGACTTGTATCAGGTCTCCTCTCTCCCTTCTTTGTTCCAAGGTTGGTAGATCCATAGCCTTTAGTCTCTCCTCATATGTCATCCCTTCAAGTTCTGGGACCATTCTTGTAGCCATTTTTTGTAGCCTCTCCAATTTTCTTTGTGTTTCTTTTTATGAGGGGTCCACACTACTCCTGCATATTCCAATCTGGGTCTTATTATAGTATTTATCAATTTCTTCATCATTTCTTTGTCCATGTAGTGAAATGCTACTCCAATATTCCTTAGCAAATTATATGTTTCTCTAAAAATTCTATCAATATGGCTTACTGGTTGATTGTTTTCTTCCATCGTCACTCCTAAGTCCTTTTCCTTTTTGACTTTCTCCAGTTCTACTCCATCTCCCATCTTATAGATTCCCACAGGTGTGTGTGTGTGTGTGTGTGTGTGTGTGTGTGTGTGTGTGTGTGTGTGTGTGTGTGTGTGTGTGTGTGTGTGTGTGTGTGTGTGTGTGTGTGTGTGTGTGTGTGTGTGTGTGCAAACGATACACACAAACTTCAAGAAAACAGCACATTATTTACTACAAGACAATATTACAAGTCAACCTCAAACCTGCAAAACTATAAATACGTAACACAGAAAAAAATCCATACAAGGTAATATTAAGTGTTGAATTGTTGCCTCACCTGAAGGAACACCAAGGGAAGCTGTCTCTGCTGGCACAGCTGAAGAAAGTGTGACCCCTTCAGCCCATCTTGGTAAGTGAGAGGACCAGCATTGCCCAGCACACCCACACACTTCCTGCAATGGTCAGTGTACAGGGAAATACTTAACACACCCACACACTTCCTGCAAGGCTCAGTGTTCAGGGAGTAACACACTTCTTGCAATGGTCAGTGTGCAGGGAGTAACACACCCACACACTTCCTGCAATGGTCAGTGTGCAGGGAAATACTTAACACACCCACACACTTAAACACCCCACACACTTACTGCAATGGTCAGTGTGCAGGGAAATACTTAACACACCCACACACTTCCTGCAATGGTCAGTGTCCAGGGAGTAACACACCCACACACTTCCTGCAATGGTCAGTGTCATGGGAGTAACACACCCACACACTTCCTGCAATGGTCAGTGTCCAGGGAGTAACACACCCACACACTTCCTGCAATGGTCAGTGTCATGGGAGTAACACACCCACACACTTCCTGCAATGGTCAGTGTCCAGGGAGTAACACTGCCACACACTTGCTGCAATGGTCAGTGTCCATGGAGTAACACACCACACACTTTCTGCAAGGCTCAGTGTGCAGGGTAGGTGGTTAGATCCTTTACACTTTTAGCCCTGTGAGCCCCTAATGGAAAGTGTCTCATGAACCTCCACACTATGTACACTGTGAACTTGGGCATAGCTGGCCACACATTTCCACAGTATTACCACTGCCACACTTTCCACTGCTAAGTTTTCAGTTTTTGATAAACCAGTGCTATTCAACCTGGATGGACAATCCACCTTATAGTGGACGAGATTAAGTGAGGGGTGGACAGCTGTTTAGGGGAGGACTACTGGATGGACGAGATCCTCACCTGCACGTGTCTGTTTAATATACAAGAGACTCACTCTCTTTCTCTCTCCTATATTTCTTAAAATACATACTACAAATACATATTTACCTATTGTAACATCGAGTCGCCACCTTATCTACTTGCAAGACCCCGATAGTACAACCACGTGAGGGACTGTCTCACCATTGGTTGTCATGAATCACACCAGTGCTATTCAACCTGGGTGGACAGTTTCGAGGTGGGGTGGACAGCTTCTACTTAATCACCAGTAGGGGTGGACGACATTAAAAAAGATTGAAGACCAGTGTGATAAACTATGCTGGATACTCTTAAATTAAAATTCAATCTTACTAAAGAAAGAAAATCTAAATATCAATTTCCTAAAACATTGAAATATAAAGGAAGAAAGCACTAATCTGTTGTCTTTCTTCTCCCTCTCTGAGTGAAAACATCCATTCCTCATATACTTTGCATCTTTCAATCTACCACACATAACACAGGCCACGACTGACATAACTCACAGCCTTTCCTTGTGATTCTCCTTCTCCTTAACTTTCATTAAGGTTTTCCCTCAGTTACAATTGTACTGGTGATAGTTTAGGGTATAACTATAAAAAAGATCACTCACAGTAAAAGTAATCCAGAAGTTATGATCCACACAGCCTGTAGCTTTGTTTTGTCTCTCTCTCTCTCTCTCTCTGTTTCTGACTCATTATTCAGTGAGCAGCAATCACACCATCAACAGCAATGAAAGGCTACAAATGTCAAAGAGTTGGCTGGCTGAGTCTCACCCTTCAATCATGGCATAGCCGGTCACAAGGTTGCTTCCATACAGTTGCTTGAACTCCCTGAATCTTGCACCATCAACAATTCTCCCAATGATGCCATACAGCTGCTGCCGACTGATGGACTCCAGGCCACTCACCGCTGAGGAAGCAACAAAAGGGACTTGGTTAGCATTGATTGTTCATTGTTGTTCAGCAAAATCCTGAGGAAATAACAAAAGAACTAATTTAGTGTTGAGTGTTTATTGTCATTTAGCACAAGCACTTGGGGAAGCAGTAAAAAGAACTTATTTACTGTTGATGGTTCACTGTTGTTGAAGAAAAACACCTGAAGAATTAAGGACTTGTTTAGCACTGGTGGTTCACTGTCATTCACCAGAAGCTCTTGTCTATTGTTGTGATTGGTGTATCAGTGGTCTCTGCACTGACACATTCCATTATGCAAGTATTCATTACATAACAAATCAACAAAACAAGTTCAGAAAACTAAAGACAAAAATACTTATAAAGATGCAAAGGAAATATTGTAGTGTGAAAATACAAGAGATCTTGATAAAGCTGTATTCCAGTCACTTCTGTAAGTATCAACACTATGGGTCCTCCTCACCATAAGTCTCAAGTTTCAAAGGAGGAATATTTGGTTAATGTAATAGCTGGGCACCATCACTAATAGTAAATTGCTGGGTCACCAGCCTGTCCATGCTAAACAACCACACCTTCATCCCTCATCATTAGTTTCAATCAGCAAAATCTGTCCTCTGCTTCAATAAATTCTAACCTTGTCAGTTCCCATGCTTAGGACCAATTCTTAGTCTACATGAGAGGCAAGGTTTCACACTAACTACTCTTCTGGTCTTGTTAACTACATGCCTCAACTTCTCCACTGAACCTCCTACTTTCTCTCACCCCTATTCCCTTATTCTGCCTTTCTCTTTATGAGCCCATCAGTATTCTCAGTCATTCAGCCCTTTTCTGATAAACTCTTTAATTCTTCACTTGCTTCTGTATTTTCTCCTTTCAATAACTTGAACACTTGAAAAAGACAAGTTTCAAGACAATCATTCTCTAATTTTGTATGATTCTTTTAGCCTTCTTTTGGGACTGGCAACTCATTGGGATCTTTCTCTTTTTTTTTCTTTTCTTTCTTTAGAGTTGTCCTCAATAAGATAAAAAAAAATAGTCTCATTCAATTGTTCATTCATGAAACAAGGAATGTCCCAAGGTAGAAGAGAAAAAGCAGCAAATAATGAGTTGTAACAGTTTGTAATCCCAGGGCAGAACACTGCCTCACCATCCAGAAGTGCAGTGTCCCATGTGTCATCCTGCAGGGGTGAGGACTCAGGCACTGGCTCGATGCCCAAGGTGGCCACAACATCCCTCACCACCTCAAAAGCCTCCTGTTCAGTCTCAGCCAAGTAGTCAGTCACTCCACTTGTTCTGATGGGAAGAGTGTTCTGTGTGAGCCTATGGAGTGACACATCACCTGCAGGAAGTGCAAAGTGCAGTACAGCAACACAATGGGCGGGTAACAAGCCTCACCTGCTAACCTATGAGGAAGGTTAGAGATGTTACAGTTATCCAAGAAAAGACTTCAAAACAAGTGCAGTTATGTGCACCATGTGTGAAAAGAAAACAGGAAAGAAAATAAACATATATCTGAGCTCAGGGACCGTCCTTTTACGGAGATCAGATACCACTCGTATTTGTTAGGATTTCATACAAGAAGAACCTCATCACTTCGGTGACGTGGCTGTGCTGTCCCTCACACAGATACCATCAATCACTTCGTGCTTCAGTGTCCCTGTTTCCACACACCCCATGTGATCCTGCACTCAAACCTTGCTGTCCACCTATTATCCTTTACCCTGCCCACCCTGCTGGCAGCAGCAAGTCTTGGATTAGGGACAGTCTCCTGCTAAATCTTAACACATTCCCTGTGATTGGCAGCGCGGTGGGCTCTCCTGCACTGCGATATAAATTAATTGTCATCACATCAGTGCTGGTCAAACCAGCAAAGTGAGAAAAGCAGTGTTGTCTGGGAGAACACTCAAACAAACTGGCAACCTCAAAGTGTTTGCCCACTGGTGGGTTGCATTGCATACCATGAAAAATCTATGACTTCTCTGTGATACAACCCACCAGTGGACATACTTTATTTGTCAATATTCAGTGCGTCTCTACATATACTGCACTATATTTTTCCTTTCTTAAATTTGTTTGTACATTTTTTCTCTTGTTTTGCATATTTAGAAAATGAAAGCTACACAGTTTCATGGTCAACTTAGTTCAATAGGAGAGAGAGAAGACAAAATAAGATAATAAAGATGATATCAGGAAAATTATGAAATTATGAAAAGATCAATAAAGAAAATTATTGAAACTTATCAAGAAAAATCCAACTGTTATCTCAGTTTGAATTATTTGCTATAAAAAATTTTATGTTCTTCTGAAGGAAAAAATGCAAGATAATATAATTTTTTTTACATGTATTAGAAAAAATATGGAAACAAGAAGACTATTTTTCAGATAATTTTTATAACACTAAAAATTAAATAAGCTTCATACTACAGGTTGAACCTCCTTAATCCGGTATTCTTTCATCTGGCAACACCTGTAATTCGGCAAAATTTTTGTTTGCCAGAATTTTTTTATTGGCCGGAGTAATTTGCCGGACCGCCGCTAGGACGCGGTGGCGCTGTACTGTGTTTTGGAGCCCGGGCATTCTGGGTCAAACTTGGATCAGTACCACGCTGCCGCTCATTGCAAGCACCACCCCCCAGGTGCATAAACATTTTTTTCTGTAATATTTGCCAAGCGACCAGGAAGTGATAGTGTTGTGTGTGAACCAAAGAAAAAGTGCAAACATATGACAATATCAGTGCAGCAGAAAGTGGACCTATTGAGGAAGCTAGATAACGGTGTTTCAGTGCGGAGCCTATGCCAACAGTACAACATTGGCTCATCAACCGTCTATGATATAAAAAAAAAAAAGCAGAAGAATCAACTTCTCAAATTTTACAGTGAGTGTAAGAGCAAGAACATGGAGGTTTGTAGAACACTTAAGGAGGGTAAAAGCAGTGATTTAAACAGTGCTCTCATACAGTGGTTTAAGCTTCGGCGCGCTGGTAACGTCCCTGTGTCCGGCGAGATGATACTGGCGCAGGCAAAAATTTTCCATGCTGAACTTAATTTACAACAAAGTGTTTTTCTAAATACTTCTGCATGTACAACTATCATATATCAAAATAATGTTACAGCTACACTTGTATAATGCAGGGTAAGTATATAGAGGGTGTTTTGGGGACCACCTACAGTTCGGAATTTTCCAAGGTCCAGCAAGTCTAAGGTCCAGTGGTTGCCACATTTGGGAGGTTCAACATTTATTTATCAATCAGTGTTTATTATGCCCTCCTATACATATTATTTACTGCAATTGTACTATACAATCCAATATCTATTAATAGTAAAATTAAAGTGTAATATTTGTGAAAAACTGCTGTATGACTCACTGGTGGGTCGCATCACAACAGTGGATAGTAACTGAGGAGGAGGGAAGATGCCAGAAGATGAGTTACCATCCATGAAAATGTCTTTGTAACTCTTCTGGTGTAATTCCTGTGAATCTACTAATGGAGTGCTGTGCACCACTAACACTTGCACTCTCACCAAATTCCTTATTTTCACCACTAATAAGCCTTTTTGGTGACATCGTAAGTTTCTAAATGAAAAACTACTGACAGAATGCAGAAGAATGTTGTTTTTCTAAAGACTGCGGCAGGATTAGGGATGCGCACCAACATCCGGTATACCAGATTACAGCCATTCTTCAAGTGTGCCTACAGGCATTATAGGCCTTACTGCAAAAAAAAAAAAAAAAAAAAAAAAAACCACAGTTCACATTTCACAGCCTCAAGTGCATCGTGGGGTTTTCAAAAATATTCATCAAAAATAAAAATGAAAATATACAGCCATATCGGCAGCCATATTGCGGAAAAACACATTTGTTTCATATTGATGCGGGAGAGAGAAGAGTTGACTCAAAGGCTTTGTACATACCCACAGGCACTCATACAAGGCACGTGATTGGTTCCCAGTGTGAGATCGACCAATGAGAGCATGAGTGGATTTATCCCATGAGCTGATTGGCTGCACATCATCGCAGCCTCACCCAACATCTTCCCTTGTTGTATCTCGCCAGTTTCATCCATGCTGTTGACTGTCTCGCATACTGTATCTTAGTGTTGTGTTCGCGATAACTTTTTTTTGTTTAAGTAGTGATTCGTTAAGCCCTTACAATGCCACCTAAGTGCTGTGCCCCTGTGAAAGCTTCCTCTAGTGAGCCCAAGCGGAAGAGGAAGATGATGACCATCAGTAAAAAGTGAAACTTTTGGATATGATCAAAGAGGGCAGAAGAAGGTAAGTGTTACATATTTTATGAGAGAGAGAGAGAGAGAGAGAGAGAGAGAGAGAGAGAGAGAGAGAGAGAGAGAGAGAGAGAGAGAGAGAGAGAGAGAGAGAGAGAGAGAGAGAGAGAGAGAGAGAGAGAGAGAGAGAGAAAGTAAATGTATAATTACTGTATAAGGTTTTATAATTAAATATATTTAAGTAAAATACTGTATGTGTAAAGTATAGATACTGTTTACATATTTCAAACATTCTGGTACCCACATACACATACACGAAAATTCCTAGGGGGGCAAATCCTACTTCACAGTTTTTCACCTCTGTGGTTCTGGCATCCATTAACCGCATTAAACGAGGGATCACTGTACCGGTATTACCAGTAATACGGCATCAGAACAGTACAGTGGCGGCTGCAAGAAGGGAGATAACAGAGCTTTGTATGTGATCAAATGTGCGGTCATTTGATTACCAGATATTTTCACCACTTGTAAGCCTTTGGTGTTGATTAAGTTTATAAATGAAAAACTAGATAGAATGCAGAAAATGTTATTCTGATGACCACGGCACCACAAGTCACAACTGGCGGTGGGGGAAGGGGGACACCAGGGAGCCTTGGTTTACAACCATATGTGTGGACATTCGACTATCAGGTATTTGTTTTGAGTATTAAATTGAACTTTTGCGTTCGAGTATTGAAAAGTTGGAGTATTTAGACGTTCAAGTATTGAGTCTCCACTGTATATCAAGGTAAACAATTTCCAATGTGTTCATAAGACACTTATGCATAATGACACGATGCCATACACCTTCAGAGATTAGTATAAAAAATCACAATACTAAATGTCTTTGTTGGCTCAGATGTCCTCTAGCTCCCCAGTGACATCCGGAGGCTCTTGATTTTACAAATACCCCATTGGGACAAGATATCTGGTGTTTGGCCTCATCCAATTCTCTATATTCAGTTCCATTACATGAGGGAGTTTGAGTATTTTAGTTTCATGATGACTGAGAAAAACAAGAACATGTTGAGAGGATGGCTGAGTTAATGGGAAAAGAGTGAACAGCATATGATGAAAGTGGTTGGTAGAGCCTCAGGATAGAGATCAGGGAATGAAGCAATTGGTCCAGCAGGCAGCCCAGCAAGTTGTCACTGCATGGATGAGTGACACATGCATGTAGCCTTAAAAGTTACAAATTATGAGAAATCAAGCCAAGAATTTTTTAATTATTTCTCTCAAACTTCAATTTATAAAAAAGTGGAATATTTCAAATCTTATTCCATAAAACAAATGATTATCTCAAAACTAATTATATTACAAATAAGAACTGCAAAGAGTCCCATCAAACCTGGAGTGGAGCAAACCTCCTCCCAGCTCCTCAGCACTGATGACCTCCCCCGTGGCAGCCTTCACCAGCGGAGGCCCTCCAAGGAAGATGGTGCCAATGCCGGACACAATGACAACATCTTCACACATGGCTGGCTGGTAGGCACCTGCAACAAAGAACAGCAGCAGCTTACACTGACCTTTTCACTACAGTAACATATGCACTCCAGAAATTTCAATCATCATTATTTATCATTATCATAGTTCACAGTATTTTGCTTCATCACCAGGACTGTGATGGCATGACAACAGCCTGTCTCTACATTCACGTAATCTTATTTTGGTCCTTCATTTATTGTTCAACTTTCATGCAGTAAAAAGTCTCCTTCCCTAATCTGCAACTTGTATTCTGATGCTATACTTTTCATTTAAAAAGATCATCACCTCTCGTCTTCAAATTTATGATATTTGCTACATCATAATTCTGTTGACCATCAACCATTACCTTCTTCAAAAGAGAACAGTGAAATGATGTTTAATGAAATGATGCTTGCTTTATGCTTTAAAACTGGGAGTTGTGCATGGTACAGAGGGTGTGCTATAATTCCCAGCAAGTTAAGACTTTGCTGTGGTGTAGGGCCTCTGACTAACAACAGAGTGCTCAGCACTTAAGAGGACACATCACATGACCTGTTGCAAGAGATGACAACTGTGTTGGAAAATAAATAAATAAATAAAACTGGTGTGAACAATGTGGATGAATGAATGGTACTTAGGAACAGAAAGACTAATGATGTGATCAGACCAGTTAATCCTATCAGATGGAGGAAGGGAGATGTGTATAACATATATAACATATTGCACCTGCTATTAGCCAGTTCTGGTGTCAACTCCTGACAAGGGGACAGCCACATGCTTTGCACAGGTGACCTTCACACAGTGAGACCTGTGAAGAGTGTTCCTCTGGTCACTGCAGGCCTGCAGGTCAAGATGACATGAAATGCTTGTGGGGTGCAGCTGTGAGAGTGAGTGTGTTTGTGTAGGTCCTCTGCTACACCAACTTCCTTCACAAAGATGTCAACTTCGCATACAGATAAATGAGTTAAAAACAGTTACATAGTCAATGAGTCCTTTCTATTCATTGACATTCCATGGATCATTTTATACTGGAACACTTGCACTGAGAGCCACGGTCACTTGTTACCTCCAGCAGTGCAGGAGCCACAGACCGCAGCAATCTGAGGCACCCCAGCCGCTGAGAGCACTGCTTCAGTGTAGAAGGCTCGTCCTCCGTGGTTCTTGTCTGCAAACAGCTCAGCCTGTAAAGTGTGGTATTCAACAGATTTCCATTCTCTGTAAGCACTGTAAATCTAATCCAAAAAAGTTTAAAGTATCAGTTTTATATCAGTTAATATACTTGCTAACTGCATGCCTCCTTCCCTTCTGCAGCCTCACTGCACAAGGTTTTCTTCTTTCTCTCATCTCTATACTGTCCAACTCTCTAATGCAAGAGTTAACCAGTACTCTCAATCATTCATACCTTTCACTGGTAAACTCTGGAACTCCCTGCCTGCTTCTGTCTTTCCGTCCTCCTATGACTTGTCTTCTTTTAAGACAGAGGTATCAAGCTCTCCAGTTTTGGCTAATGCTTTTGTATCTCCTAGAGAACCAGAACCAGGGTGGGTTATTTATTTAATTATTTTTTTTGCCCTTGGCTGGCCTTCTCTCCTACATAAAAAAAAAATAGATAAAAAAGAAAGGATTAGAAATGAATTAAAGCAGTGGTTCCCAACCTTTTTTGTCCCGTTCCCCCTTTTCCAGTTACTTTTTCACCTGCGGACCCCTACAACGAAAATAAAGTCTTCCTGTCATCTCGAGGGCCACTCATGACCATCCCAAGGGCCAAATTTGTCATGTGGCCCGTGAGCTTGACATCCCTGATACCGTTAGCTAATGTTGAGCAATTCTAGCATTCAAACATTCAGTTTTAAGGATTGTGTACAGTAACATGAATTTTATTTTGAGCCGCATGTCTCCTAATTCTAGTATAATATATTTAAAAATAAGTAGAATCTCTATGGACCCCCTTGAAATTCTTCCAAGGAGTCCATGAACCCCTGATTGGAAACCACTGAATTAAAGACTTTGGTGATTAATATTTACTTAAAACTCCACAAGAATGCTAATATCTAATGCCCCACAGCAAATGTGCCGCATGGCCCAGAGACTATACTGAGTTCACACCTGTGGCTGGTGACTGGTGACTGGTGACTGGGATACAAGGAGTCAAGCAGCACACACTTCCACATGAGCAGGCCACAGTCATCACCACACCTGCTCCACTCACCTGCTTAGGGAGAAAGCCACCAGCTGAGTCCACAATGTGCACCAAGGGCAGGTGGTTGGTGCCGCTGATGGCCATGGCTCGCAGGTTCTTGGTGACCGTGATGGGAAAGAATGTGCCACTCTTGACTGTGCCGTCACTGCTGCTCACCAGACAGTAGGTGCCGTGGATTCTGCCAATTCCTGCACCACCAATCAAGAGTGTTGTGAGGGGATGAGGCAAGTGCACACACACACACACACACACACACACACACACACACACACACACAACAGACAACACAACACTACACACACACACACACACACACACACGGGACATCGTCGATGGCGGAGGTGGTCGCTGAGCTCTCATCTATAATTCTACAGTTACCTAAGAGTAACCAAGGTGGGAAAGGAGCTGGTAATGTTTGTCCCGTCTCCATATAGTCATGTTAACTGTTGATTAGCAAAATAATGTCCAGTGAAGGTAAATATAAACTGTAGCCTGCGTTTGAGCCATCAGCTGGTTTGTTTACTGCGCAACATGGCGGCCGTGAACTCGAAAGAGGAATCAGACTTCACAGGGTTTCAAGGAATAATGGAGAAGAGCGCTTATGTGAAGAAAATTCTGGAGTTAGAAGGTAAAATTGAAAAACTGTTTGAAAAGTATGAGGGCCTGGAAACGAGTTATGACAATGTAAAGAGACTGTGCCGATATGAAGAAGGAAAATGCAGCACTGAAAGAGGAAGTTAAGCTAATTAAAGTGAATTGCGAAAAATGTGGAGAATCTCTAGGAAAAGTGATGGAGAAGCAGGCTGAATGGAAAAAAGTCAGGAAGTGGAAAGAAAGGAGGTAAATTACAAAGTTGCAAGTCTGGAAAAGGAAATCAAAGAGTCAGGGAGAAAACTTTGGGCCTTGCTGAAATTATAGATCAACAGATCATAGAAGAGAAGATAGCTGAGAAAGTGGTGAAGGTTATTAAGTCAAATGAGACATTGGTGAGGGAAACTGTAGACAAAAAGAGATGTGTGGTGATATTTGGTGTGGAGGAGGATAAGACACCGAGTAAAATGGAGAGAGAGAAAACATAAAAAGGTGATAAATAATATCATTAATGTGGTGCAAGAGGAGGAAAAGACCTAGTACAAGAAATAGAGGACTTCCATAGAATTGGAAAGTTCACAAGAGAAGGTATGAGGCCAATAAGAATCAAACTTAAGTCACAAAAGGATGTAGATGAATTGGTGGAGAAGTCATGGAGGCTAGCCCAGCAGGAAACAACAAGGAAGATTTGGTTGAGAAGAGATCTCGGTGAAAAGGAAAGAGAAATGTTAAATGAGTTGAGAAAGGAGGCTTTGAAAAAAATGAAGAGAGGACAGAAGAAGAGAAGAAAGAGTTTTTCTGGAGAATCTTGGATATGAGACTGAGGAAGTGGTTCATAACCCAGAAAAGTACAGCAAGAAAGGACTAAAGAAACTTACATATGAGCGAAATGTAATGTATTCCAACATAAATGGAGTGATATCGGGGATTTTAGAACTCAACGATTACTTGAGGGACAAGAACCCAGATATTGTGGGTCTTACTGAAACAAAACTGAGAGAGGGAGAAGACCTGATGAAGGTTGGAGAAGGGAAATATAATGTTTGGAAAAGAAATAGAGTAGGTAAGATGGGAGGAGGAGTGATGTTGCTGGTTAAAAAAGATATAAAGGTGGATCAAGTGAAAAAGGTATGGGAAAGGCAGAAGTGCTAAAGATCAGAGCAGAAACTAATGAAGGAAAAAAGAGGCACTACATAGTGGTGTACGTACCACCTAAGACAAATGCATGGTCAGTACAGGAATATGAAGAAATGATAAGTGATACAGGAACATGTCTGGAAGAAATGTTGGGTGGCTGTGAACGAACTATAATGATGGGAGATTTTAATTGTAAAGAGGTGTGTTGGGAGGACTGGTCAATGGAAGGATCAGAGACAACATGGGAAATACACTATTGACACTGGCAATGGAAAATGTGTTAACTCAGTGGGTCAAAGAAGATACTAGGTTTGGAGGAGAGGGAGCATCGTCAAGACTGGACTTGGTCTTTAGTACAGAGCCAATGGTCATTGAGGAGATGAGGGTGGAGTGCCCTTTAGCAAAGAGTGATCATGCAGTTTTGGAGTTCAAGGTGATAGACGAAGAGAAATCTAGAAGAAATGAAGAATATAAAGTGGGAAGATGGAATTATGCCAAGACAGATTTTGGAAACCTAAAGAAATTCTTTCAAGAGACAAATTGGATGAAATTCAAGAGTGCTAAGGAGCAAATGAAAAGTGGAAGGAATTTATAAAAATATACAAAGAAGGTGAGAAAAATTTGTACCAATAAGACAACATAGAGAAGTTGGAAAGCAGGACTGGTTTAACGATAGATGTGAAAAGGCTAGAACAAGAAAAGAGGATGCATGGAAGAG
Source organism: Portunus trituberculatus (assembly GCF_017591435.1). Classification (NCBI taxonomy): domain Eukaryota; kingdom Metazoa; phylum Arthropoda; class Malacostraca; order Decapoda; family Portunidae; genus Portunus; species Portunus trituberculatus. Next base: position 1,104,181 of record NC_059261.1, on the reverse strand, counting down.
GTGGAGAAGGAAAAGACGGATTAAGCAGTGGGAAAGTTACAAAAGAGCAAGAAATGAATATGTGTTGATTAGAAGAGAAGAAAGAAAGAAACAAGAAAAGGATATAATTGATAAATGTAAAGACCAACCAAGGCTTTTTACAGACATGTGAACAACAACATCAAAAATAGAGAAAGTATTGAAAGTTTAGAAGTAAATGGAGTATGCAGTGAAGATCCCAGGAAATGGCAGAGGCTATGAATGGATGCTTTCGGAAGGTATTCACAAAGGAGACTGCTTTTGACAAACCACTGGTAATGGAACAGAAAGGGATTATGAAGGAGTTTCAAGTAACTGTGGAGGAGATCAAGAACATGATGGGGAGTTTAGAAGTGAGAAAAGCTGTGGGACCTGATGGGGTATCAGGATGGATTTTAAGAGAATGCAGGGAGCAATTGGCAGAAAAAGTTTGTGAAGTAATTGATGCCTCATTAAGGGAAGGTGTAGTGCCCCAAGACTGGAAAAGAGCTAACATTGTCCCAATCTATAAATCAGGTAACAAGAGAGACCCATTGAACTATAGACCAGTGTCACTTACAAGTGTGGTAGCTAAGATGTGTGAGAGGGTGGTGAAGACTAGATGGACAGACTTCTTGGAGAAAAATGACATACTTTGTGAGTGTCAATTTGGTTTTAGAAAGGGCGTTCATGCACGACAAACCTGATATGTTACTATTCGAGGGTGATAGATGTAATACAGGAAAGAGATGGTTGGGCTGATGGAATATATCTGGATTTAAAAAAGGCCTTTGATAAGGTACCACACCAGAGACTGATCTGGAAACTTGAAATGGTAGGAGGAGTGCATGGCAGTTTACTAAAATGGATGGAAGACTTTTGGTAGGAAGAGAAATGAGAACAATAATTAAGGACAGACCATCAGAATGGGGATTGGTGGAGAGTGGAGTTCCACAGGGATCAGTGTTGGCACCAGTAATGTTCGCAGTCTACATAAATGACATGGTGGATGGGGTGTCCAGTTATGTGAGCCTATTTGCAGACGATGCAAAATTGTTAAGAAAAGTGAGATGTGACAAAGATTGCGAACTACTCCAGGAAGACTTGGACAGAATATGGAAATGGAGCTGTACATGGCAAATGGAGTTCAACACGACAAAATGCAAGAAAATAGAGTTTGGCAAGAGTGAAAGAAGAATCAGGAGTATGTACAAGATAGGAAATGAAGACATAAAACCAGTCATGAAGAAAAAGACCTTGGGGTGACAATTACCAATGACCTATCGCCAGAGAGACATATAAACAAAATAATTGGAGAAGTATTGAACTTATTGAGGAACATAAGAGTGGCGTTCGTATATCTAGATGAAGAAATGATGAAGAAAATAATTACTGCAATGATAAGACCGAGGCTTGAATATGCAACAATACAGTGGGCTCCGAACTTAAAGAAACACATAAGGAAACTAGAGAAAGTACAGAGGGCTGCAACGAAAATGGTGCCTGACTTAAGAGATTTGACTTATGAAGACAGACTGAAAAGAATGCAACTTCCAACCCTGGAAAACAGAAGAGAAAGGGGAGACCTGATAGCAATATACAGAGTGATGATTGGCATGGAAAAATGGATAGGGAAGATCTGTGTATGTGGAATGGAAGAATGTCGAGAGGGCATGGGAAAAACTAAAATGGCCACTTATAGGAGAGATGTGAAAAATATAGCTTCCTCATAGAAGGGTGGAAGCATGGAATAGTTTAGACGTGGAAGTGGTCAACGCAAGGAATATTCATGATTTTAAGAAAAAGCTGGACATTAATAGATATGGAGACGGGACAACACGAGCATAGCTCTTTTCCGTATGTTACAATTAGGTAAATACAATTAGGTAAATACACACACACACACACACACACACACACACACACACACACACACACACACACACACACACACATATATATGAAATACACACACACACACACACACAAAGAGCAAGAAATGAATATGTGTTGATTAGAAGAGAAGAAAGAAAGAAACAAGAATGGATATAATTGATAAATGTAAAGAAAAAGGCTTTTTACAGACATGTGAGACAACTCTCCTCCTTTACACAACACTACACACACACACACACACACACACACACACACACACACACACTAGTACTGAAGTCACAACAATCTGCGGAGGATATCCTATATAGAACTTCAAAGTTAAGAAAGATAGAAGGTTGTAAAGAGGTGTTTGTGAGAAAGAATAGAAATGAGGAAGAGAGAAGATATAAGGAATTGTTGGAAGAGGCGAGAAGGAAAAATGATGAGCGGTCTGAGGAGGAAAGAAAAGTTTTTGGAGAGTTATAGGAGAGAGTCAGAAAGTGGTATGTGGAAAGAAGGAATGCGGAGGAAACCCTAGAGGGAGCAGTGGGTGGACCGTAATGTATACTAATATAGATGGGATACTGTCAAGTAGATTGGAATTGCAAGACTATATGATGGTGGAGAAGCCTGATATAGTGTGTTTGACTGAGACAAAATTGCATGAAAAAACAAAGGTAAATTTGGATAATAAATATAATATATGGAGAAAGGATAGAGAGAGTAAAGGTGGAGGAGGAGTTATGATTATGACGAAGAAATAAATAAATGTGGATAAGGTTTGGTATGGGAAGAACAACGCAGAAGTGATAAGCATAAGGATAAAAAGTGATGGAAAAGAATTAATAATCATGGTGACCTATGTACCTCCTAAAACAAATTCTTGGACATTAAGGGAATATGACAATATGATCAAGGATACTTTACAGAGTTTGGAAAGTGTATTATCTGGAAAAAGAAAGGTGATACTAGTAGGAGATTTTAATTGTAAGGAGGTGGATTGGGAAAATCTAGTAAGTGGTGTTGGAGAGGAAGCATGGGGAGAGAGATTTCTTAATCTAATGATGGAAAATATGATGGAACAGAGGGTGAAAGAAAATACTAGATATAGAGGAGATGATGAACAGCTAGACTGGATTTGGTGTTAACAAGAGAAGTGTACCTATGTGGAGATATACAATGCAAATGTCCTTTGGGAAAGAGTGATCATGTGGTTATGGAAATGCAGATAGCAACAACACAGCGAAGGAGAGACGAGACATACAGGAGTGGTAGATTGAATTATAGAAAGATGGACACAAAAAGTTTGAAAAATTATTTAAAAAAATTAGATTGGGAGATGTTACAAATCAGAGAAGTGCAAAAAAAATATGAGATTTTTATGAAATATTATAAAGAAGGAGTTATGAAATTTGTACCAAAGTATAAACCGAAAGAGGAAGGAAGAAAGGATTGGTTTAATGCAACTTGTGTTAAGGCTCAGGAAAAGAGAGATGTGGCTTGGAAAAGATGGAAAAAGAGCAGGAATATACTAAATAAGGAGAATTATAGAGTGGCGAGAAATGAGTATGTGATGGTAAGGAGGAGGAAGAAAGAAAATTTGAAAAGATATTGTAGACAAGAGTAAGGAACATCCAAAATTGTTTTACAGGTTCATAAATGGTAAACTTAAAAAGAGAGAGTCCATTGAAAGGTTAAAAGGAGAGCAAGGGATAGTAGATGACCCTAAGAATATAGCGGAATTGCTAAATAATAGGTTTCAGCAAGTATTTACTAAAGAAACAATGTTTGTAAAGCCTCAGAATGTACAAGGAAATGTGCACATGGATGACATTAAGTTACCTAAAAAGGAGTTATATAAAATGTTGGAGGAACTTAAAGATGATAAAGCAATGGGACCAGATGAAGTTTCAGGAAAATTATTGAAGGAGTGTAGAGAAGAATTGATTGATCCATTATATGATATTATAAGGTGCTCATTAGAAACAGGGGAAGTACCGGTGGAGTGGAAAAGAGCTGAAGTGGTGCCCATTTATAAGGGAGGCAGTAAGGAAGAGCCTCTTAACTATAGACCTGTGTCTCTAACAAGTGTGGTCGGTAAGATTTGTGAGAGGGTGATAAAGAAATATTGGATACAGTTCCTGGAGGATCATAAGTTATTATCGGATCATCAATTTGGCTTTAGGAAAGGGAGGTCATGTGTAACAAATCTACTGAGCTTTTATTCGAGAGTGGTTGACAAAATACAAGAGAGAGAGAGGGATGGATGGACTGTGTATATTTGGATTTAAAGAAAGCTTTTGACAAGGTACCTCACATGAGACTGCTATGGAAATTAGACATTTATGGAGGACTGAAAGGAAAAGTTTTAAAGTGGATGGAAAACTACTTGAGATGGAGGGAGATGAGAACAGTAATAAGGGATGCAAAGTCGGACTGGTTGGTGGTGGAGAGTGGAGTCCCACAAGACTCAGTGCTGGCACCAATACTTTTCCTTGTATATATTAATGACATGCCAGAGGGAGTAAACAGTTATATTAATTTGTTTGCAGATGATGCGAAGTTGTGTAGGTGTGTGAAGAGTGAAGAAGATTGTGAAATTTTACAGGCAGATCTGGATAAGATTTGGGAGTGGAGCAAGAGATGGGAAATGGAATTTAATCTGAGCAAAAGTCATGTGATGGAGATGGGGAAGAGTGGAAGACGGCCAAGAGGGTCATATAAGATGGGTGAAGAAGTAGTGTTGAAAAAGGTGGAAAAGGAAAAGGATTTGGGAGTGATAATACAAGACCATAGGCAGTTTGAGGCTCATATTGATAAGATGTTTGGAGAAACGTATAATTTGATAAGAAATATTGGATTAGCTTTCCAATATATGGATAAAGATATGAAGAAATTAATTAGTACGGTAATTAGACCAAGATTGGAATATGCTGGAGTGGTTTGGTCCCCTTATAAAAAGAAGCATATAAGGAAGTTGGAGAGATTGCAGAGAATGGCAACAAAAATGGTTCCGGAATTGGCAGAAGTGACCTATGAGGAGAGATTAAAAGAAATGAATTTGCTTACCTTGGAACAAAGAAGAGAAAGGAGATTTAATACAGGTTTATAAACTGTTGAGCAGTTTGGATGAAGTGGATAATGAGCAAGTGATGTTGAGAGAGGAAAACTTAAATAGAACTACGAGATCGCATAGTAAAAAGATAGCCAAGGGAATATGCTTGAAGGATGTGAAGAAATATAGTTTCCCACAAAGATGTGTGGAGGTGTGGAATGGTTTGAGTGAGGAGGTGGTGTCAGCGAGGAGTGTGCATAGTTTTAAAGGAAAGTTGGATGTGTGTAGATATGGAGACGGGGCCACACGAGTATGATACCCAGGCCCTGTAAAATTACAACTAGGTGAATACAACTAGGTGAATACACACACACACACACACAGGTGTAGAAGAAAGAAGGTAGAAGAAAGTGTGAGATTGGGAGCTTTTGAGAAAGCAAGAATAGACCATTAAAATTGAAATTAAAGTCTCAGGTGGCAGCGGAGGCCTTGTTGAGGAGGGCTTGGAAACTTAAGGACTCTGAGGAAACCAAAACAATTTACATAAGAAGAAATATGTCACAGGATGAGCGAATGAAAATAAAAGAGCTTGTAACTGAAGTGAAAGAGAGGAATGACGAAAGAACAGAGGAGGAAAAGACCAAGTTTTTTTGGAGGATGAGAAATGGGAGGCTAAAGAAGTGGTGGATAAAACAGGCGGAATAGACATTACATGGAAGAATGAGACTAGGAATGGAATACAAGTGACTTACATGAATATAGATGGATTTCTGTCTAAGAGGCTAGAATGTATGGATTACCTAAGAAATAATGAACCGGACATAATGTGTATAGTGGAAACAAAGCTAAGGCCCGAAATAAAGCTAGACTGGTTTGTTGTAAAACACTACAAAGTATGGAGAAATGATAGAAAAATTAAAGGAGGTGGTGGTATAATGGTTCTTACTAAGGAAGATCTGATAGTGAAGGAGGTGAACTATAGTAAGAGAAATGAGGAAGTGATAAGTATGCTTATAACAGATGGCAAGAGGGACATTAATATTATAACAGTATACATACCACCCAGAACCAATGCTTGGGAATATGAACAGTACCAAATGGTGATGAGAAATACTCTAGACAGAATGAAGCAAGAACTCATCAGAAAGGATATAGTGATGATAGTCGGAGACTTTAATTATAAAGAAATAGTGTGGCAAGACTACGAAGTGGTGAACGGTGGTGAGTGGGCAGAGGAATTGTTAAAGGTAGCAACAAATAACTTGATGACACAGTGGGTGAGATCACCAACAAGGTGCAGGGGACAGGATGTTGCAGCAAGGTTGGATTTGGTATTTACCAGGGCATCTCTAAAAGAGGAAATTGAACATAAATGTCCCTTGGGGAGAAGCGATCATGATGTCCTAAGCTTTGAGCTGGATACAGAATTAAGCACGAATAAGATTGTGGAACGCAGGGAGGAAAAATTAAATTATATTAGGGCAAATTATAACCATATAAGGGAGTTCTTTAATGAAATTGACTGGTCCGTGGTATACCAGGAAAGGGATATGCAATTGAAATACGATAAATTTATGGATTTGTATAACTCTGCTGTGAAAAAGTTTGTGCCATATTACAGAAAGAGGACTTTAAATAATAAACAGTGGTTTAATAGAAATTGTGAAGAAGCAAAAAGAACAAAGAAAAGGCATGGAAGAAACTTAAGAAAAACAGTGATGTATTATCAAGAGAAGTTTACAAAACAGCAAGGAATAGATATGTTGAAGTAAGGAGAACAGCACAGAAGGAATATGAACAGAGGATGGTGGAAAACTGTGATAGTGACCCAAAAATGTTTTACAAATTCATAAATGGAAAACTAAATATAAGGGAGGCAATAGTAAAGGTAAAAAACAGGAAGAAGTATATGAGGATGCTGGAGATATAGCTGAACTTTTGAACGACAACTTTTGCAAAGTGTTTACAAAGGAGGAGCATTTTATGGGAGGAAGACCTATGGAAATAAAGCAAATGCAGGACATCATGGTTACTAAGGAAGATGTAAGGAAAATTATAAGCAATCTGGATATTAATAAATCAATGGGGCCTGATGGCATATCTGGGAGGTTGCTAAATGAAGGTAAGGATCAATTGTTGAACCCGTATTTGATATTGTGGAAACCTCCATACGAACAGGATTAGTCCCGAAAGAGTGGAAAAGAGCTGACATTGTGCCTATATATAAGAATGGTAGTAGAATGGAACTGCTAAATTATAGACCAGTATCGTTGACTAGTATATTGTGCAAGGTATGTGAAGAAGTAATTAAAGCTAAGTGGAGTGAGTATCTAGAAAGTGAAAACATTCTGAGTGAAAGACAGTTTGGTTTCAGAAAAGGAAGATCGTGTATCCAATTTATTATGTTTTTATTCAAGAGTGACTGACATACTACAACATAGAGAGGGATGGGTGGATGCTATCTACCTGGACTTGAGAAAGGCCTTTGATAAAGTACCACACAATAGACTGATGTGGAAACTAAAGATGATTGGAGGAGTAAATGATAAACTAGCAAAATGGATGGAAAATTACTTAATGGGAAGAGAAATGAGAACAGTGGTGAGAGGAAGGAAGTCCGAGTGGAAGAAGGTAACCAGTGGAGTTCCACAAGGGTCAGTGCTTGGTCCCATCATGTTTTTGATTTATGTTAATGATATGCCAGTAGGAATTGACAGTTACATGAACATGTTTGCAGACGATACTAAAATTATGAGGAGAGTAAGGAATGTGGAAGATTGTAACAAGTTACAGGAAGATCTTGATAAAATATATGAGTGGAGTAAGGAGTGGCAGATGGAATTTAATATAGACAAGACCCATGTTATGAAAATGGGAAGAAGTAGATACAGATCAAACTGGGATTACAGGCTGGGTGATGAGAAAATTAAAGAGACCAATGAGGAGAAAGACTTAGGAGTAACCGTGCAAAACACTTTGTCACCGGAGAAACACATTAACAAGATTTTTGGGAAAAGATATATGAAGAAAAATGTGAAGAAGGTAGAAAGGGTACAGAGGCTGGCAACAAAGATGGTACCAGGACTCAGGAGTTAGACTATGAGGAAAGACTGAGGAAGCTGGGGCTGACCACATTAGAAGAGAGAAGAACAAGAGGAGACATGATAACTATGTATAAATTGGTGAACAAGATTGACATACTGGACAGTGTTGATAGAGGTGACCACAAGTAATCATCTCCGAGGACATGGAAAAAAGCTAATAAAGGACATCTGTCTAAATGACGTGAGAAAATACAGTTTCCTGCATCGTAGCATTGATAAGTGGAATAAACTGAGCAGTGATGTCGTTGACGCGGTGTGTGTCAATCAGATGAAAGAGAGATATGACAGGAATGGACAAGGAGACAGGACACAGAGAGCTTAGCTCGGGCCCTGTAATACACAAATAGGTAAATATATACACACACACAAGGACTAGGGAGTGGCAATGGAAGAAAACAATCAACCGGTAAGCCATACTGATAGAATTTTCAGAGAGACATATAATTTGCTACAGAATATTGGATTAGCATTTCACTACATGGACAAAGAAATAATGAAGAAATTGATAAGTACCATAATAAGACCCAGATTGGAATATGCAGGAGTTGTGTGGACCCCTCATAAAAAGAAACATAAGGAAGTTGGAGAGACTACAAAAAATGGCTACAAGAATGGTTTCAGAATTTGAAGGGATAACATATGAGGAGAGACTAAAGGCTATGGATCTACCAACCCTGGAACAGAGAAGGAAGAGAGGGGATCTGATACAAGTTTATAATTGATTAACGGAATGGATCAAGTGGATAATGAGAAACTGATCCTGAGAGAAGAATATGACACTAGAAGCAGAAGATTGCATAGTAAAAAACTGAGGAAGGGAAGATATCTGAGAGATGTTAAAAATATAGTTTCCCACAAAGATGTGTTAAGACGTGAAACAGTTTGAGAGAGGAAGTGGTGTCAGCAATGAGTGTGTATAGTTTTAAAGAAAAATTGGATAAGTGTAGATATGGAGACAGGGCCACACAAGCATATAGCCCAGGCCCTGTAAAACTACAACTAGGTAAATACAACTAGGTAAATACACACACACATACACACACACACATACACACCCTTCAATTAAATTTTAAAATTATAGTGACTCTAACACCAGCCTCAGAGTCCCTTTCTGGGGAGGGGACCATAAATGCCCCTAGGTCACACTGCTCTCTCGGTATGGATTGTAAATGTTTTAACATCCCTTCAACTTTTCTTTCATTAACTTCTACAACATTTGCAATCTTAGATCTAATTTCTAATCTGTGGAACACCACCTCTTCTCTATTAAACCTCATCTTCTTTTCCTCACTGAAACACAGCTGTCTGAGACACTGACAGTACCCCCTTCTCTGTTCCCTCCTACTTTCTTCCTTTGACTGTCTTCAGCCTCTTTTTCACCACCAAAATGTTGCATCTCTTTCTATCTTTTATTAGTATTTTCATGCTAACTGCTCTATTGACCTTGCTAACTGCATGCCTCCCCTCCTCCTGTGGCCTCGTTGCACAAGGCATTCTTCTTTCTCTCCTCCATATTCTGTCCAACTCTCTAATACAAGAGTTAACCAGTACTACTCTCAATCATTTATACCTTTCACTGGTAAACTCTGGAACTCCTTTCCTGCTTCTGTATTACCATCTTCATACAACTTGTCTTCATTTAAGAGGGAGGTCTCAATACATTTATCCCAGACTTGTGGCTAACTCTTTCAATTCTTTTAGTGAAACGTAGTCCAGTGGGCCTTATTTTTCTAAGATTTTGTTGCCCTTGGCAAATTTCCCTCTTACATAAAAAAAAAAAAAAAAAAATGACAGCATGCTAGTGAGCCACGGCACACACTTTAGGAACCACTGGTGTATAGAATAATGACTTCCTGGTGCATGATAGGATGATAATGCATCAGATCCCTGCTTCTCGAGAAAATAATATTCACTTGTATGTGAGTGTTCAGGAGGAGCCATCAGGAGCATCATGGCAACCTACATTCCTCACAAAAAAAAAAAAATAAATAAATAAAAAAACGATGATTCATATTACCATTGTATTACCATCGTAGAGTCCTTTTCAACTATTATCTATTCAGCTCGCTTAAGGAGCAGCACCTCAGTACCTAGGCTTTTTTTTCTAATCACTATTTTTGTTTCCCTTGGCCAGTTTTCCCTCTTACATAAAAAAAAGTTGTGATGAAGGTAGTGAAAAAAAAACAGTCTTTGAAAAGATCATAGCAGTGTTATGATATAGAGAGATGGTGGAGAAGCATGGCAGTTGCAGTGAGGCGTGGGGTGAGGGGAGGGTCTTGGAGGGGGAAATAACATGCGTGATGGACAGGAGGTGAGAGTTTAAGGTCCAGCTGTCAGCCACAGCTGTCTGGCGATCTGTTTCTTTGGTTCTAGTTTTCTTCCCATCTTATTGAAGTTTCTGATTCTAATTCTCATCAATTTATGGCTGTAAGGACGTTATTTCTGAAAAGTAGAGAGCTAAATGACACACCTCCCCTCTTGACGTCTGGCCACATACTGTGTAAGGCGTGAGTCAGGCTACGATACAACTGAACGACACATTTAAAAATGGCTTCCTGGTGGGATTAGTATTTAATTGGCAAAAAATAAACTACACCATCTGGTAATCTTGGAGACTTTAATCCCAAATTCTTAATACACCTAATATTAAGTAAATAAATCCTGTACTGCGCCCCTAAAGTCTCAGTCGAACTGTCCCCGTTTCTTTTCTTTTTTTTTTTTTTTTGTGTGTGTGTGTGTGTGTGTGTGTGTGTGTGTGTGTGTGTGTGTGTGTGTGTGTGTGTGTGGTAATAAATTCATAGAAGTTGGGCATTTGCACTTGTCATACCAACCTTTCCCCCTATCTGTCCGAGTTAGCAAGTGCCAACAGTATATCTGATTGTTTATTTACTTTACACACATTACACCTCTGGGTTCACCGTGCATCACTCAGTCTAGCGTTCCGTGGCATTCCTCAGTCGTGTTGGTTCACCTGCACCTCACATGCACTCATTTTGCTCAACCTCGTGACTTTATATCAGACTTTCTACCAATACAGCAGTGTTATCCAACCATGGTTTGGCCTCACCTCTACCCTGTGGACCAGTGGTGTCCACACCACTACACTATGCTGGTTTTCCTTGGAATGATTACTATTGCCTCCGTGTCACACACATTTGTGGGCTGAGCGCTTAACAGAAGTGATAGTGTCTGGCATGGAGGTGTACTTTCCTCACTCTTCTCTCAATGTAAACCTTCCAAACCTTAGTTTAACACGGACTTTTCTCATGCTATACATCATAAAGAAGTTGCTCACAAAGGGTACTTGAGCCTTCCATCACTTGAATCTCATGCATTTTATAATTCAGCCCAGAATCATGCCAAATCTTTTCTTCAACTTGGCAAACACTCCTTCATAAATAGAAAATGTAAAAATCTTTCAAGCTCAAACTCTCCTTGTAACTTCTGGCATCTGGCCAGAAACATCTCCAATAACTTCACCTCTTCATCTTTGCTTCCTTTATTACATCCTGATGGCACCACTGCCATCTCTTCTGTATCTCAAGCTGAACTCCTCTTTCATATCTTTGTTAATCCTTCTCTCTGCAACTTTGTCCCAAGTTTTCTCTCTGACTGTTCTATTGCTGCTGTGGTAGATGCCCACTGTTCTAAATCTATCAACAGTGGTGTTCCTCAGGGTTCTGTTCTGTCACCCACTCTCTTCCTATTATTCATGAATGATCTTAGCTAAACATTTTGCCCTATCCACTCCTATGCTGATGATGCCAAACTACACTTTTCTACATCCTTTCAGAGACGACCAAACCTTCAGGAAGTTAACAGTTCCTGCAGCGACACCACAGAACACATGAAATCTCTCCAAAATTTCTGATTACGACAGAGAAGTGTTCAATGCCTCAAAAACTCAATTCCTCCCTCTATCAACTTAACACAACCTTCCAGACAACTATCCCCTCTTCTTCAATGACACTCGACTGTCTCCCTCTTCCACACTGAATATCCTCGGTTTGTTCTTTACTCACAATCTAAACTTGAAACTTTACATCTCATCTCTTGCTAAAGCAGCTTATACGAAGCTAAGCATTCTGAGGCATCTCCGCCAGTTTTTCTTGCCCCTCCAACTACTAACTCTGTACAAGGGCATCATCTGTCCTTGTATGGAGTACTCTTTGCACAGTTTTACTAGATAAAGTGTGATCAAAAGCTTATCATCTCAACTTCCCTCCTTTGACTGACGTCTTCAGTCTCTTTCTCAATGCCTGAATGTTGTATCTCTTGCTATCTTCTACTGCTATTTTCATGCCAACTGCTCTTCTGATCTTGCTAACTGCATGCCTCCTTTCCTCCTGTGCCTCACTAAGCTGCACAAGACTTTATTCTTCCCCCTCAACCCTATTTTGTCTACCTCTCTAATGCAAGTTAACCAGTACTCGCAATCATTCATACCTTTCTCTGGTAAACTCTGGAACTCCCTGCCTGTGTTTGTACTTATATTTCCACTATTTATGACCTGAACTCAGTTGAGTGGGATGTTTCAGGACATGAAGCACATTTTCTTTCTTGACCCTGTTCAGGAATTGACACTTTGGTGGAACTTTTTATATATATTACAATTTCTCTTGCCCTTGACCAGTTTCTGCTTATATGTAAAAAATAAATAAATTTAAAAATCATCAACTTAAATTGATGCATTTCATGAAGCTATAAATCCTTTATAATAATGTACAGTTTAACAAAACACCCATAAAGAAACTATGGCTCGCTGGACAGTGGCTCTAAATTATGCACACAATACAGACTTGTAATGCAAGAAGCCATTAAAACATGGCAGTCAATGATGTAAAGCCTCAACAATGTCACTTCATCAGGGTGCACCACTCACCAAGCTTCAACAATGTCACTTCATCAGGGTGCACCACTCACCAAGCCTCAACAATGTCACTTCATCAGGGTGCACCACTCACCAAGCCTCAACAATGTCACTTCATCAGGATGCACCACTCACCAAGCCTCAACAATGTCACTTCATCAGGGTGCACCACTCACCAAGCCTCAACAATGTCACTTCATCAGGGTGCACCACTCACCAAGCCTCAACAATGTCACTTCATCAGAGTGCACCACTCACCAAGCCTCAACAATGGTGTCACTTCATCACTCACCCGTTATGGAGCCGGCAGCAGGCACGTCTCCATACTCCATCCCTAGGCCCGCCAACAGGGACAGCTCTAGGAAGTCAGAATCTGGGTCCAGGATATGTTTTAGCTTGTCCCTTGGCAGCATCTTGCGGTTCTTCTTGACATGCAGTGCGATCCCTTTCTCTCCTCCTGCCGGTGTGGGATTGCCTTTCATTACAGAGTCGTTGACCAGAACATAACTAGTTACCATTACACAACATTAGGTTCACAGACATTTTCAATATAACTATTCAGCAAGCAGCAAGCACATTACATTCTCCCACACTGAACACTCATCACAAGCAGGCGTTATCATTACCCCAGCCGGCTGATGACACAAACAAGAGAAACATGTTCATAGTGTACAAATGTGCAAAAATATAAAAGGTACATACAGAGGACTTGTGTCAACAGAAACATACAGTTAAGAGGTCAGGCAACATACTTACCAAGACAACTGGATATAAAAATGTGCAGATATACTGTTTGTCTATAGTGAACAACATTGTGTGTGTGTGTGTGTGTGTGTGTGTGTGTGTGTGTGTGTGTGTGTGTGTGTGTGTGTGTGTGTGTGTGTGTGTGTGTGTGTGTGTGTGTGTGTGTGTGTGTGTAATTCACCTCGGTCGCCTACTGGTCACCCAGCCAGTCTTCCCCCATTACGGAGCAAGCTCAGAGCTCATAGACCGATCTTCGGGTAGGACTGAGACCACATCAACATACAACACACACCGGGAAAGCGAGGCCACAACCCCTCGAGTTACATCCCGTACCTATTTACTCCTAGGTGAACAGGGGCCACACATTAAGAGGATTGCCCATTTGCCTCACCACTTACCGGGACTCAAACCCGGGCCTCTTGATTGTGAGTCGAGCGTGCTAACCACCACAGTAGGCGGTGTGTGTGTGTATTTACCTAGTTGTAGTTTTACAGGGCCTGGGCTTTATGCTCGTGTGGTCCCGTCTCCATATCTACACTTATCCAATTTTTCTTTAAAACTATGTACACTCTTTGCTGACACCACTTCCTCACTCAAACTGTTCCAAGTCTCAACACATCTTTGCGGGAAACTAAATTTTTTAACATCTCTCAGACATCGTCCCTTCCTTAGTTTCTTTCTATGCGATCTTGTGCTTCTAAAGTCATATTCTTCTCTCAGGATCAGTTTCTCATTATCCACTTCATCCATTCCGTTAATCAATTTATAAACTTGTATCAGATCCCCTCTCTCTCTTCTCTGCTCCAAGGTTAGTAGATCCATAGCCTTTAGTCTCTCCTCATATGTCATCCCTTTAAATTCTGGAACCATTCTTGTAGCCATTTTTTGTAGTCTCTCTAATTTTCTTATGTGTTTCTTTTTATGGGGAGTCCACACAACTCCTGCATATTCCAATCTAGGTCTTATTTTAGTACTTATCAATTTCTTCATCATTTCCTTGTCCATATAGTGAAATGCTACTCTAATATTCCTTAGCAAATTATACGTCTCTCTGAAAATTCTATCAATATGGCTAACCGGTTGATTATTTTCTTCCATCGTCACTCCCAAGTCCTTTTCCTTTTTTACTTTTTCTAGTTCTACTCCATCTCCCATCTTATAGATTCCCACTGGTCGTCTTTCACTTTTTCCCATTTCCATGACATGGCTTTTGTCCACATTGAATTCCATCTCCCATTTTTGGTCCGTTTCCAGATCTCGTTTAAGTCTTCCTGTAGTATTTCACATTCCTCTTTTTGTTTAATGACTCTGCACAGTTTCACATCGTCCGCAAACAGATTTATGTAGCTCTTCACTCCCTCTGGCATGTCATTTATATATACAAGAAAAAGTATTGGCGCCAATACTGATCCCTGTGGCACTCCACTGTCTACTGTTCTCCACTTGGACTTCATATCTTTAACTATTGTCCTTATTTCTCTCCCCCTTAAGTAATTCTTCATCCATCTCAATGTGCTTCCTTTTAAGCCACCCTTCTCTAACTTCCATAGTAATCTTTCATGTGTGTGTGTGTGTGTGTGTGTGTGTATTTACCTAATTGTATTTACCTAATTGTAACATACGGGAAAAGAGCTATGCTCGTGTTGTCCCGTCTCCATATCTATTAATGTCCAGCTTTTTCTTAAAATCATGAATATTCCTTGCGTTGACCACTTCCACGTCTAAACTATTCCATGCTTCCACCCTTCTATGAGGGAAGCTATATTTTTCACATCTCTCCTATAAGTGGCCATTTTAGTTTTTTCCCATGCCCTCTCGACATTCTTCCATTCCACATACACAGATCTTCCCTATCCATTTTTCCATGCCAATCATCACTCTGTATATTGCTATCAGGTCTCCCTTTCTCTTCTGTTTTCCAGGGTTGGAAGTTGCATTCTTTTCAGTCTGTCTTCATAAGTCAAATCTCTTAAGTCAGGCACCATTTTCGTTGCAGCCCTCTGTACTTTCTCTAGTTTCCTTATGTGTTTCTTTAAGTTCGAGCCCACTGTATTGTTGCATATTCAAGCCTCGGTCTTATCATTGCAGTAATTATTTTCTTCATCATTTCTTCATCTAGATATACGAACGCCACTCTTATGTTCCTCAATAAGTTCAATACTTCTCCAATTATTTTGTTTATATGTCTCTCTGGCGATAGGTCATTGGTAATTGTCACCCCAAGGTCTTTTTCTTCATGACTGGTTTTATGTCTTCATTTCCTATCTTGTACATACTCCTGATTCTTCTTTCACTCTTGCCAAACTCTATTTTCTTGCATTTTGTCGTGTTGAACTCCATTTGCCATGTACAGCTCCATTTCCATATTCTGTCCAAGTCTTCCTGGAGTAGTTCGCAATCTTTGTCACATCTCACTTTTCTTAACAATTTTGCATCGTCTGCAAATAGGCTCACATAACTGGACACCCCATCCACCATGTCATTTATGTAGACTGCGAACATTACTGGTGCCAACACTGATCCCTGTGGAACTCCACTCTCCACCAATCCCCATTCTGATGGTCTGTCCTTAATTATTGTTCTCATTTCTCTTCCTACCAAAAGTCTTCCATCCATTTTAGTAAACTGCCATGCACTCCTCCTACCATTTCAAGTTTCCAGATCAGTCTCTGGTGTGGTACCTTATCAAAGGCCTTTTTTAAATCCAGATATATTCCATCAGCCCAACCATCTCTTTCCTGTATTACATCTATCACCCTCGAATAGTAACATATCAGGTTTGTCGTGCATGAACGCCCTTTCCTAAAACCAAATTGACACTCACAAAGTATGTCATTTTTCTCCAAGAAGTCTGTCCATCTAGTCTTCACCACCCTCTCACACATCTTAGCTACCACACTTGTAAGTGACACTGGTCTATAGTTCAATGGGTCTCTCTTGTTACCTGATTTATAGATTGGGACAATGTTAGCTCTTTTCCAGTCTTGGGGCACTACGCCTTCCCTTAATGAGGCATCAATTACTTCACAAACTTTTTCTGCCAATTGCTCCTGCATTCTCTTAAAATCCATCCTGATACCCCATCAGGTCCCACAGCTTTTCTCACTTCTAAACTCCCCATCATGTTCTTGATCTCCTCCACCGTTACTTGAAACTCCTTCATAATCCCTTTCTGTTCCATTACCAGTGGTTTGTCAAAAGCAGTCTCTTTTGTGAATACCTTCCGAAAGCATCCATTCATAGCCTCTGCCATTTCCCTGGGATCTTCACTGTATACTCCATTTACTTCTAAACTTTCAATACTTTCTCTATTTTTGATGTTGTTGTTCACATGTCTGTAAAAAAGCCTTGGTTGGTCTTTACATTTATCAATTATATCCTTTTCTTGTTTCTTTCTTTCTTCTCTTCTAATCAACACATATTCATTTCTTGCTCTTTTGTGTGTGTGTGTGTGTGTGTGTGTGTGTGTGTGTGTGTGTGTGTGTGTGTGTGTGTGTGTGTGTGTGTGTGTGTGTGTGTGTGTGTGTGTGTGTGTATTTACCTAGTTGTATACTACAGGGTTCAAGCGGGGCTCATAGTGACCTGTCTCCATATCTACTTTTATCCAACTTTTCCTTAAATTTATGCACACTTTCTGCTACTGCAATCTCTTCACTTGAGCTGTTCCAATGTCCACCATCATATGTGGAAAACTAAACTTTTTAATGTCTTTCAAACATCAACTTTTCATGATCTTGGAGTGTCTTCTTGTTCATCATTTCCATTCTCCGTCAGCAATACCAGGTCTCATTTATCTATCTTTTCCACATGGTTTACTATCTTATACATCATTATTAGATCTCCTCTTCCCCGTCTATCATTCAACATTGGTAGTTCCATTTCCCTCAGTCTTTCTTCATAGGGAAGATCCTTTATTTCTGGCACCATCTTTGTAGCAGCCCTTTGGATTCTTTCTAGTTCTTCTGCCTGTATGGTGACCACACCACTGCTGCATATTCTAGTCTATGTAGCTCTAATCATAGTGGTTATGATCTTTTCATCATATTCTTATCTATGTAAATGAATGCCACCCTGATATTTGTTAGTGTCTTGCATGTTGAGGCAAATAAGCCACTTATGTGTCTTTCTGGGGTCAGGGTGTCTTGTATAATCACTCCCAGGTCTTTCTCTTCCTTCCTTTTCATTATACCCTCCTCTTTTATTTTGTATTTCCATGTAGGTCTTCTATTACTTTTTACCCATTTCCATTACATGACATTTCCTGGTAACAAATTCTAATTTCCACTTTTGACTCCATTCCCAGATCTTGTCAATATCTTTCTGCAATTCCATACAGTTCTCGTTGTTCCTTATTACTCTCAAAAGTTTCACATCATCTGCAAACAAATTTATGTAGCTACTCAAATCATCTTGTATACTGTTAATATATACTTAAAATATAATTGATGCCAGCACTGAATCCTGTGGCACACCACTAGTGACTGTGTTCTAACTTGATAGTGTCTCTTATCACAGTCCTTAATTCTCTTTCTGTTAAATAGTTCCTCATCCAGCTTAAGATACTTCCCTGTATTCCTATAATGTATTCGATTTTCCATAGGACTCTTCTGTGTGCTACTCTGTCTTAATATCTAAATACACCGTGTCAACCCATCCATCTTTCCCTTGTACTTCATCTATTACTCTTGTATAAAAGCTTAGTAAACTTGTTATGCATGATCCTCCTTTTCTAAATCCAAATTGGAAGTTATTTACTATTTCACTTTCATCCAAATATTCTAACCATTTTTTTTTTATATATATACCTTTAATAACAATTTCACAGATCCTTCCCACAACACTGGTTAGTGACACTGGTCTATATTTTAGGATCTTGGTCTTTTTTCCTCCTTTGTATATCAGGACTATATTTGCTCTTTTCCATTCCCTTGGTACCTCTCCTTCCATTAGAGAGTTGTTGATTACATAACAAATTGGTTCCACCAGTTGTTCTCTACATTCTCTCAATGTGCATCCTGACACTTCCTCTGGCTCCACTGCCTTTCTTACATCCACCTTTTCTAGTAATTCTCTAATTTTCTGTTTTTGCACCATGACGTTTCTTAATCCTTCCTGTGTCGCTTGGTTGCTTAGCTTTATGAACTTTCCTCTTCATTAAATGCTGATTTAAAACTCTCATTCACAATTTCACCAATTTCTTCTGTTGTTTCATACATCCTACCATATTTTCCTTAATCAACTTATTGATGGTCTCTCTGTTTCCAATATTCCTTAGCAAATTATACGTCTCTCTGAAAATTCTATCAATATGGCTAACCGGTTGATTATTTTCTTCCATTGTCACTCCCAAGTCCTTTTCCTTTTTTACTTTTTCTAGTTCTACTCCATCTCCCATCTTATAGATTCCCACTGTGTGTGTGTGTGTGTGTGTGTGTGTGTGTGTGTGTGTGTGTGTGTGTGTGTGTGTGTGTGTGTGTGTGTGTATTTACCTAGTTGTAGTTTTACAGGGCCTGGGCTTTATGTTCGTGCGGCCCCGTCTCCATATCTACACTTATCCAATTTTTCTTTAAAACTATGCACACTCATTGCTGACACCACTTCTTCACTCAAACTGTTCCAAGTCTCAATACATCTTTGCAGGAAACTATATTTTTTAACATCTCTCAGACATCTTCCCTTCCTTAGTTTCTTAGTATGTGATCTTGTGCTTCTAGTGTCATATTCTTCTCTCAGGATTAGTTTCTCATTATCCACCTGATCCATTCCGTTAATCAATTTATAAACTTGTATCAGATCCCCTTTCTCCCTTCTCTGTTCCAGGGTTGGTAGGTCCATAGCCTTTAGTCTCTCCATATATGTCATCCCTTCAAATTCTGGAACCATTCTTGTAATCTCTCCAACTTCCTTATGTGTTTCTTTTTATGGGGTATCCACACTACTCCTGCTTATTCCAATCTGGGTCTTATTATAGTACTTATCAATTTCTTCATCATTTCTTTGTTCATGTAGTTAAATGCTCCTCCAATATTCCTTAGCAAATTATATGTCTCTCTGAAAATTCTATCAATATGGCTTACCGGTTGATTGTTTTCTTCCATCATCACTCCTAAGTCCTTTTCTTTTTTTACTTTCTCCAGTTCTACTCCATCTCCCATCTTATAGATTCCCACGGATCGTCTTGCACTATTTCCCATTTCCATGACATGGCTTTTGTTCACATTGAATTCCATTTCCCACTTTTTACTCCATTCCCAGATCTTATTTAGTCTTCCTGCAGTATTTCACAATCCTCTTTTTGCTTTATAACTCTGCACAGTTTTGCATCATCCGCAAACAGATTTATGTAGCTGTTCACTCCTACTGGCATGTCGTTTATATATATGAGGAAAAGTATTGGTGCCAATACTGACCCCTGTGGCACTCCGCTATCTACTGCTCTCCACTTGAACTTCATATCTTTAACTACTGTCCTTATTTCTCTCCCCATCAAGTAATTTTCCATCCATCTCAATGTGCTTCCTTTTAAGCCACCCCTCTTCTCTAACTTCCACAGTAATCTTGCATGTGGCACTTTGTGTGTGTGTATTATTGTAGTTTTATAGGGCATGGGCTTTATGCTCGTGTGACCCCATCTCCATATCTACACTTATCCAATTTTTCTTTAAAGCTATGTGCACTCGTTGATGACACCACTTCCTCACTCAAACTGTTCTAAGTCTCAACACATCTTTGCGAGAAACTATATTTTTAACATCTCTCAGACATCTTCCCTTCCTCAGTTTCTTACTATGCGATCTTGTGCTTCTAATGTCATATTCTTCTCTCAGGATTAGTTTCTCATTATCCACTTCATCCATTCCGTTAATCAATTTATAAACTTGTATCAGATCCCTTCCCTTCTCTGTTCCAGGGTTGGTAGATCCATAGCTTTTAGTCTCTCCTCATATGTCATCTCTTTAAATTCTGGAACCAGGGTTGGTATATCCATAGCTTTTAGTCTCTCCTCATATGTCATCCCTTTAAATTCTGGAACCATTCTTGTAGCCATTTTTTGTAGTCTCTCCAATTTCCTTATGTATTTCTTTTTATGGGGGATCCACACAACTCCTGCATATTCCAATCTAGGTCTTAATTTAGTACTTATCAATTTCTTCATCATTTCTTTGTCCATGTAGTGAAATGCTACTCCAATATTCCTTAGCAAATCATATGTCTCTCTGAAAATTCTATCAATATGGCTTACCGGTTGATTGTTTTCTTCCATCGTCACTCCTAAGTCCTTTTCCCTTTCTACTTTCTCCAGTGTGTGTGTGTGTGTGTAATTCACTGTTTGATCTGTTTGATCTGCTGCAGTCTCTGACGAGACAGCCAGACGTTACCCTACGGAACAAGCTCAGAGCTCATTATTTCCGATCTTCGGATAGGCCTGAGACCAGGCACACACTACACACCGGGACGACAAGGTCACAACTCCTCGATTTACATCCCGTACCTACTCGCTGCTAGGTGAACAGGGGCTACACGTGAGGAGACACACCCAAATATCTCCACCCGGCCGGGGTGTGTGTGTGTGTGTGTGTGTGTGTGTGTGTGTGTGTGTGTGTGTGTGTGTGTGTGTGTGTGTGTGTGTGTGTGTGTGTGTGTGTGTGTATTTACCTAGTTGTAGTTTTACAGGGCCTGGGCTTTATGCTCGTGTGGCCCCGTCTCCATATCTACACTTATCCAATCTTACTTTAAAAGTGTGCACACTCTTTGCAGACACTACTTCTTCATCTAAACTGTTCCACGTCTCAATACATCTCTGCGAAACTATATTTTTTAATATCTCTCAGACATCTTCCCTTTCTCAGCTTTTTACTATGCAATCTTGTGCTTCGGATGTCATATTCTTCTCTCAAGATCAGTTTCTCATTATCCACTTGGTCCATTCCGTTGATCAATTTATAGACTTGTATCAGGTCTCCTCTCTCCTTCTTTGTTCCAAGGTTGGTAGATCCATAGCCTTTAGTCTCTCCTCATATGTCATCCCTTCAAGTTCTGGGACCATTCTTGTAGCCATTTTTGTAGTCTCTCCAATTTTCTTATGTGTTTCTTTTATGAGGGTCCACACTACTCCTGCATATTCCAATCTAGGTCTTATTATAGTATTTATCAATTTCTTCATCATTTCTTTGTCCATGTAGTGAAATGCTACTCCAATATTCCTTAGCAAATTATATGTTTCTCTAAAAATTCTATCAATATGGCTTACTGGTTGATTGTTTTCTTCCATCGTCACTCCTAAGTCCTTTTCCTTTTGACTTTCTCCAGTTCTACACCATCTCCCATCTTATAGATTCCCACAGGTCGTCTTTCACTCTTTCCCATTTCCATGACATGGCTTTTGTTCACATTGAATTCCATTTCCCACTTCTTACTCCATTCCCAGATCTTATTTAGGTCTTCTTGCAGTATTTCACAATCCTCCTTTTGCTTTATAACTCTGCACAGTTTCGTATCATCCATAAACAAATTTATGTAGCTGTTCACTCCTTCTGGCATGTCGTTAATATAAATGAGGAAAAGTATTGGTGCCAATACTGACCCCTGTGGCACTCCGCTTTCTACTGCTCTCCACTTGGACTTCATATCTTTAACTACCGTCCTTATTTCTCTCCCCATCAAATAATTTTCTATCCATCTCAATGTGCTTCCTTTTAAGCCACCCTTCTCCTCTAACTTCCACAGTAATCTTGCGTGTGGCACTTTGTCAAACGCCTTTTTTAAATCCAAGTAGATGCAGTCAACCCATCCTTCTCTCTCTTGTACTCTATCAACTATTCTAGAATAGAAACTCAATAAATTAGTTACACAAGACCGTCCTTTTCTAAAACCAAATTGGCTATTTGATATTAATTTGTTGTCTTCAAGGAACTCAATCCATTGTTTCTTTATTATTCTTTCACACATCTTGCATATTACACTAGTTAGTGATACCGGTCTGTAATTTAAAGGTTCTTCTTTCCTTCCACTCTTATATATGGGAACCACCTCAGCTCTTTTCCATTCTACTGGCACTGTTCCATTTTCTATTGAGCATTTTATGATGTTGTATATAGGACTTGCTAGTTCTTCCCTACATTCTTTCAGTATTCTGCCTGAGACTTCATCCGGTCCCATTGCCTTCTCTTCATCCAGTTCCTTCATTAACTCTTTTATTTCAAGCTTGGTTACTTTAATCTCTTTCATATAGATTGTCTCTCTATTACCCTGTGGCCTCTCAAATTTGGATTCTTTAGTAAAGACCTCCTGGAATTTTTATTTAATAGTTCTGCCATACTTTTGGGTCTTCCACCATCCCGTTCTCTCCTTTTAACCTTTCTATTGTTTCTTTTTGCCTAATTTTTCCATTTATGAATCTATAGAACAATTTTGGTTGCTCCTTACATTTTTCGACAATATCTTTTTCGAAGTTCTTTTCCTCTTCCTTCCTCACCTTAACATATTCATTTCTCGCTGCCTTGAAGTTTTCCTTGTTTGTTGGATTCCTATTTCTCCTCCACCTTTTCCATGCTCCATCTCTTTTCTCCTTTGCCCTAGCAGACCTTGCATTAAACCAATATTTCCTTCCTTCTTCTTTTGGTCTATATTTTGGGACATATTCCCTGACTCCTGTTTTGTATATTTCAAAAAATAAGTTATATTTGTCTTGCATTGTCTCTGAGTTTTCCATCTCTTCCCAGTCTACGTTTTTAAAATAGTTCTTGAGATTCTCAACATCAGCCTTTCTGTAATTTAATCAGTCTCCTTTGTATGAATCATCTCTATCTTCCTTTCCTTCTTCTATATCTATTTCTAATATTGCATGGTCACTTTTTCCCAATGGGCACTTATATCTTATATCTTATACCCTTGTAAAACTAGGTCCAATCTCGCTCGTCGTTTCCTCTGAATCTTGTGTATTCCTTTACTCTCTGGTCCATCATATTGTCTATCATTAGGTTTAAGAATCTTTCTCCCCAGGCTTCTTCCCCCATACCACTTTCATAATTTTCCCAGTCCACTTCTTTACAGTTGAAATCTCCTACTAATATCACTTTTCACCTTTCTTTAACGATTCTCATTAGACTCCTTATTGTGTCATCTATCATGTCTTTATATTCTTGATTGGTCCATGAATTTGTTTTAGGTGGCACATGTGTGTGTGTGTGTGTGTGTGTGTGTGTGTGTGTGTGTGTGTGTGTGTGTGTGTGTGTGTGTGTGTGTGTGTGTGTGTGTGTGCGTGCGATTCACCTCGGTCGTCTGCTGGTCACCCAGCCAGTCTTCCCCATTACGGAGCAAGCTCAGAGCTCATGGACCAATCTTCGGGTAGGACTGAGACCACATAACACACTCCACACACCAAGAAAGCGAGGCCACAACCCCTCGAGTTACATCCCGTACCTACTCGTATTTACTGCTAGGTGAACAGGGGCCACACATTAAGAGACTTGACCATTTGCCTCGCCACTTACCGGGATTCAAACCCAGCCCTCTCGATTGTGAGTCGAGCATGCTACGTGTGTGTGTGTGTGTCCAACTCTCTAACACAAGAATTAACCAGTGTTCTCCATCATCTATACCACAGATAATAGTAGATCTGGATTTGACACGAAAATTGCCGCACGGCAGTAATGTACCCAAAGCCGGAGAACTGACCTTAAATTTCAAACCTCGAAATCTCAGCTCCTAGCCAACATGAATCTATGAAAATCACTGTGAAGCAAGCTAACTGTGTTTAATTCAAAGCCTGAAAGTGATATCTAAATCCATACAACCGTGTCATTGTACCGCTCAGTTATACAAGTCAAACACGACAATTTATATAGTACCAGGTGGATGTTTAAATACAACTTTAAGCTTACAGCTGTATTTCAAACACAAAATGCAAATTTTGTATCACTTATAAATTACTTTACATGATTTTGGCTGTCCACTTGCTCATCTCCTCTTCACACCTGTGAGTTTACGCCTCTTGTCATCAGTCTGTGACCGTGTGTTACCTCCTGTGGCGACACCAGGTTTGCGCTTGGCATGGACATCACTGTTGGTGTCTTACTATCCCACCCCTTATATATGTCACAGATGTTGCACTAGCGTACTCTATATAATTTCATAAACAAAAATGCAACTTTCCTTTTTTTTATTTTTTAGGAAGACTATTTATAAAGCGCGTAGGCGGACTTTATTTTTTTACATCATTAACACGAAGAAATATATCGCAGTAGTTACTATCAGTCACTGCCTAGACATTGTTTCCTACCATTCTAGTCACTATTAATCATTCATCGGTTTGTTGCAGTCACGTTAGTAATCAGGTGAGTTTAACACTTAACAGCACTCCATAGTACACTTCCACGTCACAGTGATGTCAATAACATGTCACTATCTTTTCCCAAACTGACTATCTATATGGCACCAGGTGTCATAACTGCAGTCACTGCCACCAGTTGCATGCGTCTCGGATTACGTCCCAGTTACAGCCTCTCACTCTGCCATTTTGTGTGACCTCTCATTACATTTCACTGTAGTGTTTCACATTGTACGCCTCAAGTCACCACTAGCAGTTCTTCTCCACTGTACCACTGACTTATTACTCCGCATACAACACTCAGCGTCACCCTACACACGTCACGGTTGGATACACCACTCACAATGTTAAATCTGTGTGCATTACACCACTCACAATGTTCACTCCTTATTCACCTCACTGTACTTCATGACTCACTGCACAGTGACATCACCAGCGACTGCATCACACACAAGCATAATAACATTTTCATGTGAGCCTCGACACAAGCTCTTCACACTTTCACTGTAAATTCACTGTTGGACAAAACTCTTTCAACAGCATTCACATTTCACTGTTTCATTGTCTCCACAGATATGTCAAAATGCCTGAACATGCACGTAACAATTATAATCCCTCACTCTTGGCTGCAGCGGTATCCCTAGCACGACTGACTTGAACCGAGTAACTTGAGTGACTGTCCATTGGCTAAACCGTTGGCTGTCTCGCTGCTCGCCTGAGATTTCAAAATTACTCATTCGCAGTAGACATGGGTGTATACAACTTGCCACAAATATGTACATAATAATAATAATAATAATAATAATAATAATAATAATAATAATAATAATAATAATAATGTTTCCTCCAGGTAGAGGTCAGCCGAGCCCTTAATCTGGTGCACCTCACAGCCTCCACAAATGCTCATGCCTTCCCACTGCTACAGTATTTAGTAATGATTAGTATTTACTTAAAAAATGCACCTTATACTGTATAAAACTTTACAAAATGATAACTTTAACAGTCAGCTGCCGTGTATTACCATTCAACTGCTTTGGGTACGTTACTGCAGTGGCGGCGCGGCTCCGCACTCCCGTGTCAAATCCAGATCTATTGTTATCTGTGTCTATACATTTCTCTGGTAAACTCTGGAACTGCCTACCTGCTTCTGCATTTCCATCTTCCTGTAACTTGACTTCTTTTTAAGAGGAAGGCATCAAGACATCTGTTCCCTAATTTTGGCTAACTCTCTACTTTTCTTTTAGGGAACCAGCACTCAATCGAGCCTTTTTTTTTTTTTTTTAATATTTTGTTGCCCTTGGCTGGCATCTCTCATGCATAAAGAAAAAAATGTCACATACAAGCAACATGTTACTCTATCATTGCAAGTGTGAGAATGTGAGAATAAAACACTAGATCATTGTGACAAGCTCAGTGCAATAAAACAATACACTTACTACAGTGCAATGCATCACTGTCATTAGTTTTTGTGAGTGTTTCAGCACAACACAACTGCCACAGCCACACACCACATCCAGACTCAATCACAGCCACACACCGGTAATGCATCACCACACTACATCCAGACTCAATCACAGTCACACACCAGTAATTCATCACCACACCACATCCAGACTCAGTTACAGCCACACACCAGTAATGCATCACCACACCACATCCAGACTCAATCACAGCCACACACCAGTAATACAT
This sequence comes from Portunus trituberculatus, assembly GCF_017591435.1. Taxonomy (NCBI): domain Eukaryota; kingdom Metazoa; phylum Arthropoda; class Malacostraca; order Decapoda; family Portunidae; genus Portunus; species Portunus trituberculatus. The sequence continues at coordinate 1,077,515 of NC_059261.1, read as the reverse complement.
CACCACATCCATACTCAATCAAAGCCACACACCAGTAATGCATCACCACATCACATCCAGACTCAATCACAGCCACACACCAGTAATGCATCACCACATCACATGCACACTCAACCACAGCCACATCAAGAAGTCACCACAACCATTCACTGCCACACTGCCACACAGTCACCAGTCACAAGTCACCACAAGCCTCCACAGCCACACAGCTTACTACACACTGCACCATCACTGAACACATGACAGGGATCACAGCACCTCCAGCCAGGCATAGTTTGTTCAGTTGATGCAGCTTTGCAATCTGCTCCTCAGCCCTCCTCTTCCCAGCCTCCAGCTGAGGGCAGGTGGGGTCCAGGGTGTCCCTCAGCAGGGGGAAGGGCCGGGTGTGTGGCCACCATCCGCCCACCCCTGGCCAGCCCCAGAGGGACCGGACCCAGTGCTCGCCTCCCAAGCATGGATCACACTCTGCAAGTATGTCACACCAAGGCTATCAACCACTGCAAACACACACACACTTCAATATAATAACAATATATAATACATACATAATGTGTAATAACAATAATAATAATAATAATAATAATAATAATAATAATAATAATAATAATAATAACAACAACAATAATAGTAATTAGAATAAAAAAAAAATAACACTAATAGAATAATAGAAATAATAAGAAATAATGAAGATAATAGAAATATGTAATAACAATAATAATAATAATAATTTATTTTCATCCAAAGTTATACTGATTTCAAGAGTGGAAGAAAACACTGGATGACTAAAGGGGTTCACAATATGTATAATCATATAAAAAAAATTATTAATGAAAAAAAAAAAAAAAAAAAAAAATGTAGTTATGATAATACTACTAGACAATACACCAATAGATAGCAGGCAGAGAGTACACCTGTGCACCAGGCCACACCAAGGCAGCCAGTGTGCACACCACACCAACACCACCTGCACCACAATGAGTCCCTGGGCATTAAGGCACCACCACACACTGCAGGCCACACCATACCCTGCTGCCACACCACTATGAGTCACCACCACTTGTTGCCAAAACCAGAACATTGCTGTGATTACCATAACACATTATTCAATACTGCTTCATCTGTCTGTGTAAGTCTTTTTTTTTTCTTTATGTTATGGCCTATAGTGCCTGTAGGCATAATTCAAGAATATATGTAGAAAATGCTGTTAAGCTTCTGCCCATTAGTGGTGCAGGCAATTTTATGTATAGTGGTACCCATATTAGGGCCCATATCACCAGCCAAGTGCATCTTTGGTGTAACCACCTAAAACCTGGGTATCATGGTGACATGTAAGTAACTTTAAACCACTCGACAAATGGCATAGCTTCAAAGTGGTATGTGATGGGATTCGAACCTAAGCGTGGACGTCTGCCCAATCCCATGTTCACCACCTTATTCACTATGCCACTGCCTCCCTGTCACAAGGAGGTGATGCCAAGTTGAAGGGGAGGTCAGAGATAAGGCTTCCAAGGGTTGGACTCTTTTTTGGTTGGAGTCAAGAGTTGCAGTCGGAGTCAGCACTAAGCAGACATATGTATCTTTAAACTCCAACTCTTCTGTGAATCAATTCTTGTGTATATCAATAGTGGAGGGGAGAAGGGCCAGTGAAAGGAAAGAAAAGCCTAAAAGGAGGCTTAACAAGTTAGATTTAGTTGTGAGCGGCCTCTCAGTCACCAGTCATGTACCCAGGAGGATATATAGTGTGTGGTGCAGTTAGCATGACTTTGTGGATTCAAGTGGTGCGGAAAAGACTGACACTCCACGTTTATTTTTTACTGTCAGCCTTCCCCACCTAAGCCAACACTTCCCTTTCACTTTCTCAAATAGAAAATTTTCAGAAAATCATGCCATTTTGATTTCAAGATGAATCCATTTCTATCTTGGTAAAATTTGACATGTTTTTCATTAACATAATACATTTCTTGGCAAAATCACTGAAGTTTTTAGCAAAATAATAAAGTCAATCAATAATGGTTGCTGCATCTTCCCTATCCTCATCTTCATGTTCCTGTAACAAGTAACAACCCTGGCAAAAACTCTATTTTGGCATCTCTTCTATCTCTACTCCATAAAAACAACTTAAACTATTTACTTCATCACTTGGTGACATTTAAAATTACACCAACAAACACTGACATTACGTTACACACTGTAAAGCATGGTCAGGTTACACTAAGCAAGCAACCTAACCTAACCAAACCTCAAACATTGCATAGGTGGCAGACATCCCAAACAATTGAGCAAGTCATCAGGACACAACAGTACGATAACCCTATGAGGATTACTGCCCTTCATGTTGCTCAAACGGGAGTAAGTCCCACCGTATTTAGTCCACTAAGAGCTATCAGGCCGAATTCCTCATACTGCTGTGCTGAGCCTAAACCTTGATGAAGACCAGGCGATATAGATTTCTCTTAAGGGAAAAGCAAGAGTGAATACCTTTCTTTCTCATTGTTCATTGTCAAAAAGATTACAGAGTGCATTGTTGACTGAACACAATATATGACAATACAGTGTTACATATGGCATTATGGTATTGGTGTGCATGTATGTATTTGTCTAATAGGTGCAAGTGTGTCAAGGAATGAAGAGGAAAAAGATGTGTGCTTTGTACTTGTGAAGAAAAATGTAGGAAGTGTGTAACAAGCAGATATAGTTTTCAGAAATAGAAAAAAATGTGCATGTGCAGTGATAGAGGAGAGAATGGGAATATCTAAGAAGACAGGTGAGTTTTTGGGTACACTACAAGACGAGTATGAAATGCAAGGAGAGAGAGAGAGAGAGAGAGAGAGAGAGAGAGAGAGAGAGAGAGAGAGAGAGAGAGAGAGAGAGAGAGAGAGAGAGAGAGAGAGAGAGAGAGAGAGAGAGAGAGAGAGAGAGAGAGGAGGGAGTGGAGGCATGGCAGAGCTGGAAAGGATGGGATTCTTAGAAGAAGATACAAGGGATACAAACCAGTGGAGGTGACTCATACCTACATGACGCCAGCCTCTCACTCTCGGAAAACAGGCAAAGTTAACAATCTACCTTGGTCAAGTTGCTGTTGTAATTTGTGGCTGCTTGCTGTCTTCCTAATGACAACAACAGAGATCACCATCCATCTTGACTTATAACAATTAGCTTCCTTTTTGTGTATTATGGAAATAATGAATAATATCTTATGGACAAAATGTGCTTTTCCATATCATGATGTATACAAGGAAGGGATTCAAGGTGAAATAAATCAACCGCATGAATCTAACTAAACCTAACCTGATCAAGCCCTCAGAAACACAGAAAATACGGACATAACCTCAGCCTCTTCTCTTGAATCTCATGCTCACACATCAGATAGAATGAAGGTTGCACAGTACCATACAATATTCATCAACTTCCAGATACATGCCAAAGCAACAAAAAATAAGGTAAAAGGTTGGTATATATTACAAAGGGGCATTGCTCCCATCCCATCCTAACCAAATGTTACCTATATAATGCTTCTTGTTTGTTCAAGCTTAGTTAGGTGACAATGCTAACAGCAGGATCAAAATCAACACCACAGAAGCCTTCACAAGAAAGCAGTGCTGCGTGCCTCATTTTAAGAAATTTCTTTTATGTAAGAGGGCAAAAAAAAAAAAATAGATAAAAAGCCCACTGGAATTGTAGTCTCCAAAAAAGATCAAAAGAATCAGGCAAAAGCCAGGGACAAGTGTCTTGACACCTCTCTCTTAAAAGAAATTAAGTCTTAGGAAGATGGAAATATGGAAGCAGGCAGGGAATTCCAGAGTTTACCAGTACGTACAAGGTATGAATGACTGAGAATACTGGTTAATTCTTGTATTAGAGGGTTGGAAAGAATAGAGGTGATAGGAAGAAGAAAGCCTTGTGCAGCGAGGCTGCAGGAGGAGGGGAGGCATGCAGTTAGCAAGATCAGTAGAGCAGTTAGCATGAAAATAGCGATAAAAGATAGAAAGAGATGCAACATTTTGGCAATGAGAAAGAGATTGAAGTAAGTCAGTCAGAGCAGGGCAGTTGATGAGACAAAAGCTTTTGATTCCACCCTATCTAATAAAGCTGTATGAGTGGAACCCCCCCAAACATGCAAAGAGTACTCCATACAGGGACAGATATGGCCTTTGTACAGAGTTAGCAGTTGGAGGGGTGAGAAAAACTGGATATTCACCCACTTTTTATTCTTTTTATTTATTTATTTTTTTGCATCAAGTTTCTGGAAGTTAATACACTTTGCATTATATTCTGCAACCTTCATTTCATCTGAGACAGTAAGTATTAAGCTCAGGAAAAGAGGCTAAGGTTGTCTCTGTGTTCCCTGCCTGCCACCAATAATCTGGCTACTCTAACAAGTAGATGGCCTGTTAGAAAATGATAAATGCAAAAAAATGTACCATATGCATCTATTTGGTGGACAAAACTATTTTTCTGATAAGTTTTCATCACTTTTAAATAACCTACCATCAATTTCTATTACAAATCACTCTGTTGTCATTTTTGCCTATCGTCCTCCCTCCCATAAGGAACACATGATAGATATTAAGAAAAGTTGTATGACCTTACTTCATTTTTTTATGGTTAAAATAAACCCTAGAGCTAAAATACTGCTAAACTGAACTTAATCTAACTATTAATCTAACTAATCAGACTGGTAAATATGAAAGCGACAAAAGAATGCCAATAATTTCCCAAAAATTGCTGGTTGTTAACATTAATTTGAGCTAGCGTGAACTGGGATGAACTGGTCTCCCCCCTGCCAGCTGGGATGAATTGGGCCACTCCTCAAAAATTTATGAAAAATTTGAAAATTGAAAAAAGTGAAAATATACTTACCTTGAAAGCCCACTTCAGTATCTACACAACCTTATAAAAGTTTTTAGTCCTGACCAAAAACTTATGGTTCCTAGGGCATCCCCGAAAAAAGTGTGTTTTTCAAAGTTGCAACATTTTTGTATCCGAAAAAAACTTTTATTCAATTTCTCCTGAAAGTACACTAAATTTTGTTGATTTTTTTTTTAATTGCAGGTCATATTAGATAATTCTCTGTTCTTTTGCATACTTTAATCAGAAATTAAAAATTCCTTTTAATTTTAGTGCACTTCAATGAGTGGCCCGATTCACCCCAGTGTATTTCGTATACCGATTGTATCGGGTCACCACACTTTCATTATGTTTTTGCCAAATTAAAGCTTCCATGTTTTTTTTTTTTTTTTAGTTATAACCATTATTAAACTTCCTCCTCACACCACTGATGTACTGCAACCTCTTGATGTTTGCTGTTTTAAGCCTTTGAAGACCAGGTGGGATGCCACTATTGACAAATGGCAAGCAGCAAACTATGCTCGGAAAATTACCAAACGGGAATTCGTAGATTTGGTGGGCAAGGTGTGGGATGAATGTTTCAGTCTCCCAAATATAAAAATAGCCTTTAAAAAGACTGGTTTGTATCCACCTGATCCCAGTGTTTATCCAGTGAAAACATTCAACCCAGATCTGTATAAATTATGCAAGTGTCCAGACATCTTCAGGGCCAGTCCACAAACCAGCGACTCCAAAGAAGGTCAGTCCTCCCAGAGAGATGATTTCCACTTCAGCCTCTTTCGAGCAGATAATGGCAGATGTTTTCAGAAAGCCCTACCCAACCATTAATGGTACAGCGCAGACAATGGCAAGAAGAAAAATAGACGTCGTAATGCACGGTGAGTTCTTAGAAGCAGTCGAGGAGAAAGAAAAGATGATCCTTGAAAAGAAGAAAAAAGCAGAAGAAAAACAAAGAAACAGAACCACAAGAAAAAGGAAAGAAGTTTCATCTGGGGAAGAAGATGTTGCAACTTTCTGGAAGAGTCTGAAGAAGAGACTGTAGAAAAGAAAAGGAAAGCGCCAGAAGAAAGGACATCAAGGAAGAGATTCCGCAACAGCACTCAACTAAAGGAGCCCAGTTCAGCAGAGGAGGAAGATGCTGAGCTATTGAACAGCAGTCATTCTTCAATCAGCAGTATAGAGGACACGGACGAAGATGAAGAAATTGAAGTTTAATGCTCGGAAGTACAGTAGAATACAGAAAAAGAGAGAAATAGAAGAAAATGGCTACTATGGGGTGGATTATGGAAAAGCATATATTGGGCGTGTGATTATGTGTGGCAAAGAGTTCTTGAAAATGAAGTTTTGGAAAGAAAACCAAATGACATGTATGACTGGCAGAAAAGGGATGATGATGATGACTGTTGATGTGAAATATGTGTTTTGTGGACCCAAAAAGCTTGTGGGCACAACACCTTATCAGATTCGAGGTGTGGATGTGGCCTATAAGAACTATAAGAAATCTAAAAACATATTTTAGAGAGAGAGAGAGAGAGAGAGAGAGAGAGAGAGAGAGAGAGAGAGAGAGAGAGAGAGAGAGAGAGAGAGAGAGAGAGAGAGAGAGAGAGAGAGAGAGAGAGGTGAAAAGAAAAAGTGAAATACATAAAAGATACTGAAAAAACATTAAAACTTTAGTGGCCCAATTCAGCCCAAAGGATGGCCCCATTCACCCCAGGACTTTGGCATAAGGTAGGCCACTTATTTATGTTAATAACTTCTATAATAATTATCAAAATTACTATTTTCTTTCAGGGAATATGTATCATATGGTAAGGTACCTTCACACAAATTTTCAATTGATTTGGCTAATTAGTGTAGATTTTATAATAAAAGACATAAAAAGTGGCCCATATTCACCCCAGTCTATGCTACATATACTGTTGTTCAAAAATACTCAGGATGAAGAGCTCCAGCCAGTGAGACATGTCAAGGAAGTAGAAGTGAGTTAGTGGTGAGTGTGGACAAACACCATGAGGACTGAGGCAAGTTAAGGCAGCAGGCATATCAGTCCCTGGGAGGTAATGACAGTTAAAGATTTGGGAGGGTGAACAAAGGTAGGTATCCAGTGCAGAGCCAAAGGATACAGTTGGGGGTGTTAACAGTTCTGTTGGTAGACAGGCAGCATAACAAACTTCTGTGATGTGTATGTGGCAGGGTGTTACTTTGGTAAATATCTAGAAGTGCATCAATGGTTGTATTTTGATGACTATAACACTTCTAACCATTGGAAAAAATTCTCTAGATTTCAGAAAATTCAGATTCTTATTTCTAAATGCAAAGATTTTTGTGTTCTATACATAGATATACAAAACGCATTGATGCACTCTAACAGCTAATGTCTAGGATCAGTCCTTCTCAGTAACTTATGAAACTACACATGTTGTGGTACTAATACACTCACTTTACTTCATGATTATAAAGTTTTTTTTCAAGCGCAAGGCTTTTATTGATGCTTTGGAAAAATCAAAATCGCATCAGAAACAGAGTCCAGAAAGCAGTATTCAACAGTCTTCCTCCTCTTCTTGTGGCTGTTTACATTAGTAGGGCATTGTGGGTCCTGTGGGCTTTGCAGTGCCTATAAATCACTTGTCACGGACATCCAATGAGAGCCTGCCAGTCACAGACCTTTGTCTATAGAACGTCTAAAGAGAGCCTGCCATGCTGTGAGGTACCTGTAGTATTGCATTGGTTTCTCTTGAGGGAGGATGAGCCACGGCAATTTCTATTATTTGTTAATTGGCGTCACCACGACGCCAAGTGCACTGACTGTAATTTCAGCCTTTTTTTGTTTTTTTAGTTCTATCACCACTGTATCAGAAATGCAAGAGACTTATTGTTCAATGTGTGTGCATCACAAGTTGATTTTGCATCCCCGAATTGTGAGTAATACCAGATACGTACTGGACAGGCATTTTTGTGATTTTCTTGGAGGGGCAAAGTGCATCAGGGCCCTATTAGCTTGTTAGGAATGAGCGGCTGTGGTGAACCTTGTCATGTTACTGGTGAGCAGCATTGCCAATGCTTTGCTATATTTTGTGTGTAGGTTAAAATTATGTTAGGCTTGATTCAGATTTGGTTAGTAAGCAGGGGGAAGGGGGGACGTGGGGGGTTAGGTTAGGTTACAGTTTGGTTAGTAATGGAGGGGGTGCACAGTGTTAGGTTAGGTTAGATTGGGGTTCAGTTAGTAAAGAAGATAGGGGTCCAGAAGAGGCACAGCTCCCCTGGCTAGATTATAATGTTAGGTTCAGTACCTCTTTGGTTTTTACTTAATGTAAAGTATTATTGAGTTATATAAAAGAAAAGGAAAAAAAAAACATTTCTTGGCTCTGCCGAAATAGTGGCATTTCACTCTTAGATTTTTTAATTGCCCCAAAAAATGGTCTATGTTAGCTTTCCCCATTCAATAACCCCATTTTCCCTCAAGGTCTCCGATCGTGTTGTTCTTGGGCAGGGAAGTGGTGATGACAAGAAGGACTTGTCCTAGATATTCACCCCTTCTAACTAAACCAAACCCAACTCAATGCAGGGACTATCGTGTTCTGCATAACACTTATTGATTAACATTAGTACGAATTGAGTAGTCTGAAGGGAAGTGTATGGAGGAAAAGTCACAAGTGTTAGAGAGATGTCTAGTTCCCATTGATGCACTCTTTCGTGTCAGTGACTGAGGAGACACCCGGCTGGCTTGATACCGTTACTTCTATACCATCAGCACCCACGCTTACCCAAGGGGCGATAAACACACCGGAATTAGAATGACAATGAATGTGTAGGTAAACAGGTAGTAAGAGTACCAAACATTACCGGCAATGACCCGCAACACAGCTTTGTGATGATCACTGTTCACTGCCACGCCAGTCACTCCCACAGGCCAACACTTGATGAAGCAGCTGTGTCTGGCGCTGTGAGGCCGCTGGACCGGGACAAGAGCCGCTTCCTCCTAGGCAACACCTGCGGGGCAGCGGGCAACACCGGCGAGCCACTGAGACACTGAGCCACAGGTGAGCCGCTCAGTCGCCGCTCACAAGTTCACAACACGGTCAGATATCAGTCACTCACACAGATGCACGCTTTGGAACGGCACCCTTCAGATGCCGTGTATTTATTTAATTGTATATGACAGGGTTCGAGCGGGGGGTCACAATGATCTGTCTCCATATTTAGATACTTTTATCCAACTTTTTCTTAACCCCCTTAATACTGGAACGCATTTTTACCTTGAGATTTGTGTACGATTTAACCATTTTATTGACATTAGGAAGAGTCATTAGGTCAGAAGATTAATGGCCACAGTTTTCAGTATTTTAATCTCCCACATAATTTTCTGAAGCTGTATAGAATCACCACATAGTAAGTAGAGTGAACATGAGAAAGCTTCATGGTACTGAAGGGGTTAAATTCATGCACACTTTCTGCTGTTACAATCTCTTGAACAGTATACAGGCTATCAATAATTACTCTTGAATAGAATGATAACAAGTTTGTGGGACACAATCTTCCTCTCCTAAATCCAAATATCAAAACTTTGTGTCCTTCCATCCACCTTTCCTTTACTGCTTTCTCATGATATTTTCCCCATGACACTGGTCGGGTAGTCACATGGTCTATATTATATATATATATATATATATATATATATATATATATATATATATATATATATATATATATATATATATATATATATAATTCTTTCCTTTTCTTTCCTTCCTCCTTTGAATATTAGTGTGTGTGTGTGTGTGTGTGTGTTCCAGCTAAGCATTTATCTCCGTAATGTATTTTATTTCTATATTTTTGATACCTGATCAACCTTTACGTTTTGTCCAAGGGGTGGATGGCAAGGTTGGATCCATCCTAGCTCCTCCTTTGTTGTATTTCATAAGTAATGTAACAATAAACGTATCAATCAATCAGACTTTCCACATTCCTTATTCACTGCAATCAAGAACATACCTACTTCACGCCTCAATAGTTTTCTTCTTCTTCTTCTTCTTCTTCTTCTTCTTAGTGCACAGGGTGACCAGCGCATGTTAAAAGTAGTTGAGATAAGATACCGTAACATTTAAATATGCGGACTTGAGATGGACGGAGGTGATAAGGTCGTGACGAGCATTATAGAGTGTAGAGGCCGATGATGAATGATGATAAAGTTATGGTTATGTGAGTGAGACCGAGTCAGACCGAGACCCAAAATACTATCGGCAACACGTTTCGGTAATATTGCCTCCCAAAATTGCCAAGTGTAAACCCCCCTTGACGCAGAGGTGCCCGTTGGCGGGCGGCACATCTCGATACCTTCCCTTAACCCTATTCTATGTCTCGCGGTTAGTGGGGTACCCCAAGGATCAGTGCTAGGATCTCTTCTTTTCTTGGTGTACATTAACGATTTAGATATAGGAATTAGTAGCAAAGTATCAAAGTTTGCAGATGATACTAAGATAGCATGTGCAGTACAGGGTGAAAAGGACAATTACAAAATACAACGAGACCTGGACAGGCTGATAACATGGGCAGACAGGTGGCAGATGGAGTTTAATTCTGAAAAGTGTCAGGTTATGCATTTAGGTAAAGACAACACAAACTTTAGCTATGAGATGGAGGGATGTTGACTAGAGCAGTGTTCTTCAACCTTTTCTAAGATCATGCACCCTTCCGGGAGCTCTTGAAAAATTCATGTACCCTAGCGCCGTCGACAAAAAAAAAAAAAAAAAAAAAAAAAAATCACATTGTTTTTTATTTTTAAGACCGAAAATATATAAATAAAAGTATTAGGTCTCTATTTTAAATATAAAAAATAGCTACTTGGTCCTAAACAATTATATAGGTGGTAACTGTATAATAAAACAATATAATTATATGTGTATACCTTTTGTATTTCTATTTTTAAATGTACAAATAATGTGATTTTTCAAATGGTTTGAAAAAAAATACAAATGGAATATCACATTGTATATACACAAGTTATAAAACAGCAAATTAAAAAGGTTTTATATTCAGTGGCTGGGTTGCTGCTGCATTGTTCCAACAATCTTTTCAAAGCGAGGTTTTATTTCACTTTCCAGTGCCCCCCTCATCAGAGAATCCACATCTTGTAACTGGTTTCGCTTTTTTGTTTTAATATCCACCAGATTAGAGAAGCCTTTCTCTGCCAGATATGTTGTTGGCATCCGCACTAGATAAGTCATGGCCATTCGTGCAAGTTCTTGGTACTCTGGAATTCCTAAAAGTGAGCACCAGAAATCTCCATAGTAGGAGAATTCATGGAATGATGACTTCTGTGCAAAATCAGTGGACAGTTCTAGCAAAGTAGGTGTCAATGATTCCAGATTGGCTAATCTGGTATTAGCTGAGACAAAGGGTTCACAATCCACATACATTCTTCGAGTGCTCTTGCCTCTTGATCAGGGAAATAGATACTAAACTTCTTTTCCAGACTGTCCAGATGAAAAATAACAAAATCCTTAATATTTTCTTCCAGCGAAGGAGATAGCACTTCCCAGTTGCACTCTTTCAAGAACTGATCAAGGAAGGAGAAACTACCGAAGTCCTTAGTTTCAACTTTTCTTTTCCATAACCCAATCTTTAACTTGAAAGCTTCAATCTTGCCAGTGACATCAAAAATATCCCCACCAAAGCCTTGAAGGGATAGGTTTAATAATTAAACCTATCCCTTCAAGGCTTTGGTGGGGATATTTTACAATTTTCTTCCTAAAACACCTTTTCGTAGTGTGCATTCTTGTACACACTAGCCTTGTCATGTACCCCTCCATGTACCCCATTATTTCCATGTACCCTTTGAAAAAAATCATGCACCCTGGGGTGCACCATGCACCCAGGTTGACTATCACTGGACTAGAGGCAGTAGAGGAGGGAAAGGATTTAGGAGTAGTGATAGACAGGACTATGAAATTTTCAAAGCAATGTTTAGAAGCAAGAAATAGGGCAAATAGGATCCTGCGTTTTATAAATAGAAATGTTAGTTATAAAAGTAAGGAAGTGGTGCGCAGCTTATATAATTCCTATGTTAGGCGCCATTTAGAGTATTGCATACAGGACTGGTCACCCCATTATAGGCAGGATATCAACATGTTAGAAGCAGTTCAGAGAAGAGCAACTAGGATGATACCAGCATTAAAGCGCCTGGAGTATAGAGATCGATTAAAGGAATTAAACATGTTTTCATTTGAGAGGAGATGTAGGCTATAAGAGGAGATATGATAGTTATTTAAAATGTTCTCAGATACAAAGTACATAGATGTGAGATCTTTCTTTACCTTAGAGGAGGGAAGTAGGACTAGAAATCATGGCAGGAAGATTAGAAAGCAAGGCTGCAGGTTAGATATAAGAAAATATTTCTTTAGTCATAGGGTGGTAGACTTCTGAAATACATTGCCAGAGAGGGTTGTAAATAGCACTAGTTTGACAATGTTTAAAAACAGATTAGATAAGCACTTAAATTTATTAGATTTATAATTATGTATAGCGCTGCATGATAGTTTTTATAAGAAATTTACTATAGTTAAACAAAACATGATACCCATGTATGGGGATCACAGATTGTAGAGGAATTCGCTGCAGGACTTAGCCCTGTTAATGGGCCAAATATTTAGAATTAGTATATAATGTATTGTGTACTTGTAAGTGTATCTTTAAGTACTGATGACGAGGTCGCTGTGCGACTGATACAGGATAACCTAGATGGGGCCTGGTGGCCCTTTGTTATCCTATTATTTATGTTATGTTATGTTATGCTATGTTATGTTATGACTCGATACATGCCATAACTGTGCTTATGACTCGAGCTCTCACGAAAGGAAGTAAGCATGGCTTGTACGTCAAATGGAATTAAGAAAGAGTAAGAGAAGACCAATATGGAACTATTTGATGGGAGAGGAACAAATAATGAAGACTAAAGAAGAAAAAGATATGGGCATGGTTAATTTGGTTATACATGAAGCTCTGAGCTCCGAAAAACACATAAGTGAAATATTTAGTACATCGTATAAAATGTTGACTAATATTAGAGTGGCATTTCACTACCTGGACAAGGATGTGATGAAAACAAATATTACGAGTATGATAAGTTCACAGTAGGAATATGCAGCAGTGGTGTGGTCGCCGAGTTTGAAAAAAAGATATAAAAATTAGAAAGGATCCAGAGGATAGCTACAAAGATGGTGCCGGAACTAAAGGACCTAACATATGAAGAAAGGCTAAAGGAAATGGTACTGCAAACCTTACAAGATAGAAGAGAAAGAGAGGACCTAATAACAATGTATAAAATAATTAATGGCATTGAAAAGATGGACAAGCAAGACCTGGTGCTGGTGCCAGAAGAAGCTGGAAGGACAAGAGAACATGCAAAGAAGATCATGAAGAGGCAATGTGTGAAGGATATTGGAAAATACAGTTTCCCACATAGAACAGTGGAAAAATGATGAAGTTTTTACAGCACATAATGTACATAATTTTAAAGAAAAATTAGATAAATGGAGATATGGAGACAGGACACTATGAGCCCCACTCGAACCCTGAACAATACAACTAGGTAAATACAACTAGGTAAATACATACACTGTTACGGCTCGCCCGTAACATACTCCACAGCTTGCTACCTCGTTCGCCACCTCTCCACCTCCCCTCCACGTCACCGTCTCATGAAGCCCCGCTACTGTCCCGAAGTTGGATTCACGCGGCCCCATTCGACTCAAGCGGAAGTGTAAATCAAGCTCCCTGATTTTTGGAAGTCAGTCGAGGTCAAGGCCTCAACCAGTGAACACAACGCCTCTTGGAATACCGTGGAATCCACATCACCCAGCACTTCACCACTGCGACACCTCATAAGTATCACTTCCCATCGTCCCGTTTTTTCCACATTGCCTCCATATAGGATTAGTATTATTGTTAGGTATTGTTAAGTTGGGTTCTTTATTGTTAAATTTATTTGTGTGTTATATCTATGTGTATGTCATTTTCATGTGTGTTTCGTTATTGGGTTATTAAATAGCTTCTTAAGTGCCCCCTTTGCATATCCTCACCAGTTGAACCTGCAGTGTTTTTCTTTTTTATTGTAATTGTTCACCGGCTCCCCGATGCCAATCTTACCCATTTAACCGGTAAACGTAACAATTGGCGACCGTGACAGGACCATTATAACCCTTGTTCAGTGTTCCATCTTTCCAGTGACTTTTTTTCTGTGATTACATTATTTTTTATGTGTTTCTGTGGTGTTGTGACTTTGATGTGTTTTTTTCTGTGACTTACTTTGCGTGTGGTTTAAATTTACCTTTGTGCGATCAAGTGGCTCCCTTTGGGTTAAAAGTGCTTCGTGACTTTCATTGGTATCGCATAGCAGTGGTAGAGCAGGAAACCAGGTAGAAAGGCGTGTTCACCGATAGCACTTATCTCTATTTTTTGCACATAGGCAGGTGTGTAATAAGTGTTATCCAAGTGTTGGGATCATCATATGTTCATGCGAACCCTCAATCCCTCACTTCGCGGATCATTTTTCTCGCTAGTTAGAATTGGCCATTTTAACTAGTCTCTCAGACTAATCCGCCTCCTTATCAATAACAAGTCTCAGTACAATTCGCTCCTCACCTCTCAAGTCTCGTAACTAGAGTAATCCGGATCCCTCTTAATGCCGTAATTCTCTAGTTTACCCTAAGTCATTAGTGATTGTACTCATAAGTGTTTACTTAAGTATAATCTAGGTAATTTCAAGGTTGCCTTTATTATCACTCTGCCAAGTTCCTCACTTAAGTAATTCGCTTATCATTTTTTGTTGTTGTTTGTTTAACATCTATTTAATATGGCTTCCGCTCAGTTTAACGTTGAAGATTTTTGTGCTGACCCTTCTCTGGAACAACTTAAAGGTGCTAATATAAAAAGGACCAATGGAAAGCCATCGCTAAACATTTTGATGTTCCCATCACGTCTCAGATGACTAAAGAGGTCATTAAGAATGTAGTTGTTGAACATTTAGTGCAAGAAGGTCAGTTGCTAGGAAATGCCATAGAAGAGTTAACTCCCATGTCAGCCTCTACGAGGACTATAATATACAGTCCCCAGGAAGAACAGGATAAGAGTAGGATAAGTCAGTGGAAAATTGAGAAGCTTAGACTAGAATACCGGATGCAAGAAAAACAAATGCAACTACAGGCAGAAAAAGAAGAGAGAATTTCAGTTACTACTTAAAAGGCAGGAGAAAGAGTTAGAAATTCAAGAGTTACCCCTACGAAATGACGCTAAGTTTAGAGGGGAAGAAATATATTTAAAGAAAAAATTTGCAAGCTTTAATCCTGCTACAGCTGCTCATCTAGTTCCCCCTTTTGATGAATCTGATGTTGACGGGTCATTTCGCGCCTTTGAGAGAATTGCTAATAGGAATAAATGGCCCAAGGATCAGTGGGTGTCTCTCCTTGTCCCTAAGCTAGTAGGAAAAGCTTACAGGGTATACAACGGCCTTAGTGATGAGGTAGAGTATGAAGAGATCAAAGGTAACATTCTAGACGCCTACTCTATCACTTCTGACGGATACAGACAACAGTTCCGAAAGTATGTGAAACCAGACTCTCACACCTATGTTGAATTTGCTAGTGAGAAACTAAGACAATTTAAGAAATGGTTAGCCGCCCTTAACATTACCACCTTTTCGGAGTTGCTCAATCTAATGGTCCTGGAAGAATGGAAGAACAAGTTACCCTTTAATATTCTGAGGCATGTGGAAGAACGGGAGAGAGTGATCTTATGTCTGCCGCTAAAGTGGCTGATGCCTTTGCTTTGTTGATGGGATCCCTGGGTAGTAGAGGTCGTGGTTCACCATCTAATGTTAGGTCCTCCTTTGGGGAAGGTTTTGGGGGCGCGGGTGGTAAGCCGACCGGATTCTCGCCAAATGCATATAATTCCCACTGGTGTACATACTGTAAGAAACCAGGTCACACGATCCAAAAATGTAGACACCCAAATTGCAAGGCCTCTCAACGTCAACTTTCTTTTGTGGCCCCTAAACCTAACACATTTGAGAACAAGAAACCAGTGGCCCTAGCTAACCCTGTCAACTCTCCTCTAGAACTTTATGACTCATACACGTATCAAGGTAAAGTGTCCCTGACTGATGGTAAAGACAAAGCAATAAATGTCAAGGTTCTGCGTGATACAGGTGCTGCCCAATCCATCTTAAGGGAAGATGTCATCCTTAACATCAAATAGGCTTTCACTGGGGAGAAGGTGATCCTTACAGGTCTCGAATCACAGCTCTCCTATCCCTTGGCTAACTTTAACTTACAGTGCCCCTTCATTTCAGGAGAGGTTGAGGTAGCCATTATCTAACTCTCTTCAAACCAGGAACATTCAAGTCCGTCATTAAAAGTTCGTTTACACCGGTCCCTCTGTTTTCCACACAGTTAAAAAAAAAAAAGACAAAATTCCATATCACCCATCTCAATACCCTGCGACGTTCTTCCTATCTGTCCTTACTAGTCACAGCTCCATAAACCAAGTGGAGAAACTAGGGAACAAACAGCCATCTAGGTTTGAACGCTGATTACAGGTTAGCTTCAGCTACCACTTAAGAAGCTTGAACGTGCTCACAGAACAGGAAGACCTGGACAAGCCGCCTCGCGAACAATTGTTGCCAGATTTGAGCACTACAGAGAAAGAGAAGCAGTTCTGAGAAACCCCAGGAAACTAAAAGAACTGGAATATACATAAATGAAGATCTATGTTCTTCATCCTTAAAAAATAAAGAATCCAATTCCATTAATGAAGAAAGCAAGGTCTGAAGGAGAGATTGCATACTTCAGTCACACTAAACTCGTGATAAAAGAGAGAAGCTTTCGAAGCTCCGAAACATGACGGCTGATGAGACAATGTGAGTAGTTTCTACACCAGTTCGTGTCTTAACGAGTGGTGACGGAGGGAGTGCAGCGGTCTCTTCTGGTGCTGGTGGTGCTGGTGATGTAGGAAATGTAGTGGTCGTGTTTGATGCTGGCGGTGCTGCTGGTGACCCAGCTGTAAGGAACTGTGCCATGGGAGGCGCTGGTCGTGCTCGTTTGGCAGTTGGTACAGCGGATAGTGCTGTCGGCGCCACTGTGTTGGTAAAGGGCCATCAAAACGAGATCTCAGGGATCGTAAAAAAAAGTAAGCCAACTCCACGATAAGTGTATGTATGCATGTCTTACATAATCAACATGTCTACGCAAATTTTGTCTTGAGCTGCCGTTTTGGTGTGTGTGATGATAAATTACACAATATTTTCAATTGAATGTTTTCAATAGTTTAAGGTAAAAATATTTCTAATGATATTGTTAAATTTTTTGAAGATAAATACAATTGCAATTTAAATGTATTAGATTTTTTCTCTTTTTGTGTACTTTTTAATTTTTACAATATCCTGAATACTGACTGTTTTTTGTATTCTCTAAATTTACACAGTAATGATGGAAATAGGTTTACTTTGTTAATTTCAAATATCTGATCGGTGCTAAACAACCTACAGGTGTTCATAGATTGTGTTCTGCTTGCCGAAGCAGGTTTGGTGGGGGTGTTGCTGTGTTTGTCTCAGATGACTATCATTCTGCTACCTTAGATGAGTTGAGCATTATTGAATCTCACATAGAATGTATTTCAATTGAATGTAATATTGATGAGATAATTTCACTTTTTTTTATGCATATATAGACCAAGTAAGGGTAGCATAAGATTTTTTATTCATGTTCAATGATGTTCTTACTACAGCAAATGGTAGATAATATTTATGCTTTTGGTGACTTTTGTTGTGGTCAATGTTATGTTACAACGGAGAGGGCACGAAGTAGCAATGTCGTTTGTTCAGGGACTCTCTCACACTGTCTTCTCAGGGGAGTTAACAAAAACACAGCTTAGGTTTTCCTTATATCAACAGTACAGTTATTTATATTATACTAGAATGATCTTGCACACACAGTCCACAGGTCCCTGGCAAGCCCCCGAGGAAGCATAACAGCCAGTTCGTGTGATCGCCAGACTCTTAACTAACGTAGCTCATCTTGTCCATCTTTCGTCAGCAAAAACTCACTGACACCGGTGGCCGACTCATATATCTAAGAACAGTTACAAATAAATTGGTTACAATAGTTAGTGTTACTGAATTATAAATTAAAGAAATAGAATATATGTTAGTACTAAAATTAATGTATGTGTGTTCTTATAATTACATATATATAATCCAGCAACCAGAGATTCCCACACTGAGCCTGTGGGAAAGGGTATTGACTTAGCATGATAAGTGCTTGCAAATGAAAAAGGAGGGATGTGCTTCCCGCTAAGATAAGCCTCGCTTCTCACGGCTGTGTGTAGAAACAAGAAAAAAATAGTTGTATACAATTCATACCCTAACACATTAATTTAGATTTAAGTTACGTGATACAGTAGTGGTTGACTTAGTTAATTCAATGTTTTCAATTCCTTTATAACAACTTATCACCAGACCTAGCAGAGTGCCTGACAGTACTGCAACACTTTCGGATCATGTTTGGACTACTGATACTGAAATGAATTGTAATAATTGCATTATTAAGACAGACACAGGTGATCATTTCCCAGTAGTTTCTCGATTCAAACAAAGTAACCCAAAACAAATCCAGGAGCAATATGTTGATTAAAGATTAATTGCTCAGGCAGCAGTAGATAGGTTCATTTCTCGAATAAATGGGAATAATGTTTTAAATAGTATCTGACCTAATGATGCATATGATACCTTTGTACTAATCTTTGATGGGTTATTCCAAAGCCATTTTCCAGAGAAAAGAATTAAATTCTAAAAAAAGATCAGACACTATATATTACATCTGCACTAAGAACCAAGATTAGAGAAAAGAGCGGACTTGAGAGACTGAGAGACAAGGTAACCCGAGAGTTCACTGGAAGTCAATAAGCTTCATACTGGGTACAAATTCAAATACAACCACTAATAAAATAGAGATAAAAAGCCCCCCTTGTCCTGACATTCCCAATCAATTCAATAAGTATTTTCTTGAAACCTGCGTAAGTCCTAATCACATATCTGACACTTCTCACCGTGGATATCTTAATAATCCTCCAATATTTTCCATGTATTTACCTGTCACAAGTGTCTCTGAAAGAGAGCTATATATACACTCTTTTGAAACCAGCACTCCACGCACTGGTGAAATATCACCAGAAATATTAAAACACTGCAAGTTTTCTTATCAATCCCACACATCATTAACCTCATTAAAAACTGCAAATTTCCCAGACAAACTAAAAATGGCCAAAGTAATTCTTATCCATAAATCAGGAAATAAAAAGATATTACTAATTGTCGATCCATCTCTATATTATCAGCATTGCCAACCGTTTTCAGTATTGCCAACCGTTTAATAGTTTACGTGGAAAAAAAATAATGTCTTGCCTAACTGCCAACATGGCTTTGGGGCTATTTTTTCTACTGAGTCTGCTACATTACATTTTACAATTAGTGTTTACAATTATCTAAAAGAAAACAACATGTCACTGGAATTTTCATTGATATCTCGAAAGCCATTGATTTTTTTAACCATAGCATATTAGCAGACGAATTAGAATATATTGGTATTAGAGACAGCCCCTTACACTGATTTAAAAATTATTTGTGATAGATCGCAATCTGTAATCTGTCTTTTGTAATGGACTTACTCCAGCTTTGATAACATAACCTCAGGTGTTCCCAAGGGATCATTATTAGGACCTCTGTTATTTTTCGTTTGTATTAATGACATCATTAATTGATGTCATAAATACAAATTGGTGTTGTTACTCTTAAAAATGTTATCCATACAAAATTCCCTGGTGTGCACAAAGATGAACCTCTCAACTGGCCCTGTCATATAAACGAGGCATGCAGGAATCTCTCCAAAATGTGTGGTGTTTTGTATATACTTCCCAACAAGATGACCAGTGAAACACTGATAACGCCATAGGTTACTCTCATGCCATTCATTGTATTTCAGTAGGAGACTTCACATGACTGTCATTGATTACTAAATTAAAACTTCTTCGAAATAAGGTATTAAGATGTATATGGTATATTAAGATGTATATGGTATATATGATACAACAGACAATATCTGTTTAGAACACCGGCTTTGAAACGTTTTTTTTAATATATAGAATTTTCTTCTGTTATCTAATTTTACAAACATAACACGCACGGAAGTATCATGTTTCACCTATCTCAAAGTAGTCACACCACCAGGTCTAATTCTGTAAATTTAACTTGTCCACAATTCCGTACTACTCTCTTCAAAGACAATATATTTTGCCTCGGCCCACAGATATGGAACACACTATCCAATAATGTAAAGAATACTTTCATGGCAGGAAATTTAAACCATTTTAAAAGGAAATAAAGAAAACACTTGTTTTGCTTCAAAATATGTAGGAAATGTTTGCATTTCCTTAACTAAGTCAAATGTGGTTTCTTAAATACTGATATTGTATATGTATGTATGTATGTATGTATGTATATGTATGTATGTATGTATGTATGTATGTATGTATATGTATGCATGGATATATGTACAATACATGCTTATGTATGTACATGTGTAAATGTATGTGTATGTATATCACAATCATTGTTTCTTCTTCTACTTCTTCTTCTTCTTCTTCTTATTCTTCTTCTTATTATTATTATTATTATTATTATTATTATCTTCTTCTTCTTCTTCTTCTTCTTCTTCTTCTTCTTCTTCTTCTTCTTCTTCTTCTTCTTCTTCTTCTTCTTCTTCTTCTTCTTCTTCTTCTTCTTCTTCTTCTTCTTCTTCTTCTTCTTCTTCTTCTTCTTCTTCTTCTTCTTCTTCTTCTTCTTATTATTATTATTATTATTATTATTATTATTATTATTATTTATTATTTATTATTTATTATTATTATATAATAATAATAAGTAGTAGTAGTAGTAGTAGTAGTAGTAGTAGTAGTTATTATGATATTGTTATTATTATTGTTATTACTATTATTATTATCATTATTATTATTATTATTATTGTTATTGCCATCATTATCCAACACCAAGGGAATGCCCACAGAACTCATGGCTGTGGGAATTCGATGCCTCCTGCTGGGAGTTACTTGGCACGGGAAGGGAGCCTGCACGGAGACTCGCGAGGCGTGACGCCTAGAGTGGTGCCATAGGGTAGGCGAGGCGACGCGCCTCACGGCGTATGCCTCCCGTGATTGATTGATTGATTTTTATCATTATTGTTATTACTAGTACTATTAATATTATAATTAGTAGTAGTAGTAGTAGTAGTATAATTACAATTACTATTGTTATTATTAACATTATAATTCATATTATAATTATTATAATTACTATTACTATTGTTATTATTAACATTATAATTCATATTATCATTATTATTTCTATTTCTATTATTATTACTATTATTATTATTATTATCACTATTATTGCTGTTGTTGGTATTATTATTATTATCATTATTGTTCTCATTGTTATTGTTACTATCCCTACAACATGTAGTATTCAACTAACACAGCTTTAGCTCTAACTATTAGAATAATTATATATAGTTATCAATCTGTCGGTGAGCTTCGGCTCGACAGATTTTGCCCTTGTATATAAAGTGTTTTGTTATTTTCATTGTTTATACATGAATAATATGAGGCAATAAATTTACTTACTTCAGCCTATGGAAGAAAATTATTTCTCCAGAAAGATGTCCAGTTCCTCGAAAGTAAATTTCGATTATTCATTTCATGAATGATGATCACCAGGGCATGGACATGGTGAACACCGACCCCTCATTTTAAGGCCCTACAATATTTGGCAATCTCTTTTTTTTACATTACTAAAGCATCGTCTGGCAGAATGGATCAATTACTAACATTCCTTCGGTTGTCGTAAGTGCTCGCAAGGGTTCGCCGCAGCCTGATACACTTAACGACTACGCCTGAAGGAAGAAAAAAAAATATATAAAGAGGTCGTTAGCACAGAAAGTACCAGACAGTGTAAAGGGCCCTGTAACACGTTATCGAGGGTAATAGTGCTGAGAGAGTTGTCATGTAGTTTCTCACTAATACTGACTTTTATATTCTCTCCCTCCCACCTCCCTCTACTATTTCCTCAAGAGTGTTATATAAAAGGGTGCGAGTTGACTTTGACTTCATTCAGAGACACCAACATGTCTATCCTTCATCAAGTCATCATTGCTTCCCTGGCAGCCTTCGTGGGTAAGTTAACAACAGCTATATTTGTATTCTCACAACACTTCAGAGGAAAGTGCAATGTTCTTTTTGTAACAGTACATGAGGGAATGTCAATCCACTAAGCTCCTGCTGTTTATCATAGATATTGATTGGAATGGTAAGATGATCTGTATCTCAAGTGTCGTTTGAAAGGTTCCTTCTCTGGCATCATTTATTGTTCATCTAAAGTTTTTTAAGTACTGTTCAGTGAAGCAAATATCCACTTCCTTACCTACACAGCCGCCCAGTGCCCCTCGAATTTCTTCGAATCCGAGGGTCTGTGCTTCAACGTTATTGACAGACCAGGGGAGAACATGACATGGGCAGAGTGCAGGATTCTCTGCGAGGTAGAGGGTGAGGGGCAGTGGAAATCCGATCTGGCCGTCTTTGACAATGCTGAAGAACTGGAAGCATTCTCCATCACGTGGCTCGAGATCTGTGAGTCTTGCGAATATTTTGTGATGCTACTTTAGGCTGACATATATACTGTAGTGAACATAAAAAAAAGGATTAGTGAAGCAGTAACGGTAATTAATATGCACCTTTCTTCCTCACTGGCGATGCTTCAATGATCAGGATATTGTTTTCTTGGCAATCAAAGCGTGCCATCAAATAACTGATCCATCTTACCACATAAAGGAACTTATTGCCTGTGTTACTCTTCTCAGCCAATGAGTACGTAGACCACCCCTACATGTGGATCGGCGTGCACAAGAAGGATGGCCATTGGGTCACCCTGGACGGCACTCATATCACCCACCAGAACCTAATGTGGCACATGGGATACCCTCACGAGACAGGCATCCACGCCTTCCTGGAGGATATTACCGACACCACCGGCGTCAACTCCTATGGACGTCTGTATATGAGTTCCACCATACTCGGCGAGCACGAGCACAACAGCCGCTGTCTCTGTGAGGCTAATGTATGAAATTCCCTGTCTTTCAGCTTTTCTCTACATTTTCCTCTTCCTCTTCCTTCTTAATGACTGTTTCACCCCTTTAAGTAGCAGAAGCGCTGTTCACAGAAAAAATTACTCCTATTAATCACATGAGTAATTTAATGAAAAAAGAATCCTTCATACCAATCACTGTATTCAACCTTTGATGGTTACCAAATGAAAATATGAATAAATTGGAATACATATAATCTGACTTTTTCTATTTGTGTTCAGTGAAAATCGTAATTATGGTGATTTATTATGTAACCACTCTAGAAGACTTTAGTCAGCCCTTTGCTCATGTATAAAAACAAAGGAAACAAAAGAAAAAAGTATCCACAAAGAAAAGAATAAAAACAGACACTCCTATCTATCAGAATAGTAGCAGGAGTAGCCGTAGCATCTGCACCCCGAGGAACAACAACAACAAAATGATTAATAATAACAGTAGAAACTAAGGGCAGCAGCAGCAACAACAATGAATAAGCGACAAATACTACAGCTACTATTCATACTATAGTAAAAATTCAAGATGTGCCTCTCAGAATTGTGACTCGCGCTAATTGTCAGATTCCTTTGGTCATCCCGTGCACATTTAGGGAGGAGCCTCTCACTAGCCGAGTGGAGCAGATCGTGGCCTTCCACGTGTCCAAGATGCTGCAACATGACGCGGAGGGCGTGTCGCACTTCTCTGTCCGCCAGCAAGTCGCTCTGTATCACCACGGAGCTTCGGCAACACGCCCTCATGACCATGGCGCGGGTCACCGAGCCAGGGTGGGCCGTGTACTACAGCGACGACACCGTAGACCCAGACAGCGGCAGGACAGGCGCTGCTGCCATCACAGGCGACACGGAGGTTTGCGCCAGGACTCCCGACCACTGCTCCACGCTGCAGACGGAGCTGGTGGCCATCCAGCTGGCCCTGGAGCACACTCAACACGGTCAATAGACCATCGTGGTGCTGCACACAGACTCCAGGGCGGAGTTGCAGGTCCTTCAGCATTCGCAGCCCAGCGACAACACGGGCCTAGTCACCGTCATCCTGGGCAGCCTGCAGAGTCTTAGCGTGCAGGGGCGGCGGGTGAGGCTCAACTAGATACCGAGCCACTTGGGCGTGCAAGACAACGAGGTTGCCGACCCGACCGCTAGGCTGGTGACTATAGACGCGTCCCTCTCAGCCTGAGTCAAGTGTAGGCGCGGGCCAGACGTGCCGCCACCCAACACGCTTACCAGACGCACCGGCAGCTCGAGGGAAGGAAGAAGCAGGATGCCTGGTACGCCGCCGGCTACTAGTCGCTGGAGGTCTCCCATTAGCTGCCACGGGAAGACGGCGTGCTGCTGCAGCGAGTGAGGCTGGGCTACCGTACCAGGGAGGTACTGTATGAGGGCTTCCAAAAAATTTAAATCCAATAAAAAAAAAAAAACAGGGCCAGGAATGCGACCACTGCGGGAGGCACAGCCGCCATCCACTCTTGCACTACCTCCTGTGCTGCCCAGCGACATCCACTCACACCAGCACAGCCAGCTCTAGATCAGCTTAACAATTGTGGTCTGCTCACCCGCAGCAAGGCCAAAGCAGCTCTCTTCCTCCGCCACACGCCTATGGACGTGATGCTGCAGGTGCTTAGGGCTGCCCTTTCCGCCCCGATGACCACGCCTCGCTGCATGCGGTCACAAACAGCTACTAGCCACAGCACAGAGGATGGTGCACACCAGCCCTCGACACACCACAGGCGGGCTGATGCCCGCTTTGTGTCTTCTTCTTCTGTTAGCGTTTCCCATTTTCATATGGGGCCGCATCTCTTCGCTAGTCGTCTCCACTGGTTCCGATCCATCACTTCTTCCTCCCCAGTTGTCTATCTCTGAGATCCTCCTTCAGTCGGTCCTTCCAGCGTAGCTTAGGCCTACCTCGTCCACGTCTGCCCTGCACGTCCATCTCCATTACTCTCACTTCCACATAGTCTTCCTCTCTCCTCTTCGCATGACCGAACCACTGCAATCTCCTCTCCTGTGCTTTTGCCGACGCCTCCACCACCTTCACTGCACCTCTGATCCAGTAATTTCGTATCCTGTCCGCCTTCGTCACCCCACACATCCACTTCAACATTCTCATTTCTGCGACATCCAGCTTCCTTTCTTGTACCTTTTTCAGCGTCCATGTCTCTGCTCCGTACAGCAACACTGGCCTCACGACTGTTTTGTACACTTTCCCTTTTACTCTAGCACTGATTTTCTTGTGACATAGCATCCCCGATGTTTTCTTCCAGTTGTTCCACGCTACCTGGATCCTATGGTCAATCTCTCTCTTTCTCTCTAGGCCTCCGTCCTCGGCTAGGTAAGAGCTAAGGTACTTAGAGGCGTCCACCTTCAATAGCTTGTGGTCCTGTACGAACAAGTCGCCTCCCTGTGTCACTTTGCACCGTAGATACTCTGTTTTCTGTCCGCTTACCTTCAATCCATAATTCTCCAGCAAACCCCTCCATAGATCCAGCCTCTCTTGCAGTTCTTCACGACTCTCTGATACCAAGACGATATCATCTCCATGGTGCCTCCTTTGTTGCCTCCTCCATCAGCACACTGTTATCGCCCGCCCGTAACATACTCCACTACCCTCACCTCCTCTGCTTGCTACCTCGTTCGCCACCTCTCCATCTCCCCTTCCACGTCACCGTCTCATGAACCTTCCACATCACCGTCTCATGAACCCTCCACGTCACCGTCTCATGAAGCCCCGCTACTGTCCCGAAGTTGGATTCACGCGGCCCCATCCGACTCAAGCGGAAGTGTTAATCAAGCTCCCTGATTTCTGGAAGTCGGTCGAGGTCAAGGCCTCAACAAGTGAACAATACGCCTCTTGGACTACCGTGGGATCCATCTCACCCAGCACTTCACCACTGCGACACCTCATAAGTATCACTTCCCCTCGTCCCGTTTTTTCCACATTGCCTCCATATAGGATTAGTATTATTGTTAGGTATTAAGTTGGGTTCTTTATTGTTGTATTTATTTATGTTATATATATATATATATATATATATATATATATATATATATATATATATATATATATATATATATATATATATATATATATATATATATATATATATATATATATATATATATATATATATATATATATATATATATATATATATATATATATATATATATATATGTCAGTTTCATGTGTTTCATGTTATATCTATATGTGTATGTCAGTTGTTTCATTGTTATTGGGTTATTATATAGCTTATTAAGTGCCCCCCTTTGCATTTCCTCTCTAGTTGAACTTGCAGTGTTTTTTTTTATTGTTATTGTTCACCAGCTCCCCGATGCCAATCTTACCCATTTAACCGGTGAACATAACAATTGGCGACCATGACATGACCATTATAACCCTTGTTCAGTATTCCAATTTTCCAGTGACTTTTTTTCTTTGATTACATTATTTTTTTGTGTGCTTGTGGTGTTGTGACTTTGATGTGTTTTTTTTCTGTGACTTACTCTGCATGCGGTTTAAATTTACCTTTGTGCGATCAAGTGGCTCCCTTTGGGTTAAAAGTGCTTCGTGACTTTCATTGGTATTGCATAGCAGTGGTAGAGCAGGAAACCAGGTAGAAAGGGGGGCCGCTGTGGTGCAGTGGAACCATGCGTGCTTTGGGATCCGAGTGGTCTCCAAGCGCACGGGTTCGAATCCTGTCCACGGTCCGAGTGTAGGTTGGGTTTCCTCACTCGGGGCAACGGTTTCCTAGCGGGTGGGCTTTGATATAGGGGGTACCCAAAAAGTATCCCCTTTAGCCCATAAATTCCCGTGAAAAGCCCACATGGTATAAATAAAAAAATAAAAAAATAAAAAAGGTGTGATCACCGATAGCACTTATCTCTATTTTTTGCATATAGGCAGGTGTGTAATAAGTGTTATCCAAGTGTTGGGATCATCATATGTTCATGCAAACCCTCAATCCACTCACTTCGCGAATCATTTTTCTCGCTAGTTAGAATTGGCCCTTTTAACTAGTCCCTCAGACTAATCCGCTTCCTTATCAATAACAAGTCCCAGTACAATTCACTCCTCACTCTCAAGTCTCGTAACTAGAGTAATCCGGATCCCTCTTAATGCCGTAATTCTCTAGTTTACCCCTCATTAGTGATTGTACTCATAAGTGTTTACTTAAGTATAATCTAGGTAATTTCCAAGGTTGCCTTTATTATCACTCTGCCAAGTTCCTCACTTAAGTAATTCACTTATCATTTTTGTTGTTGTTTGTTTAACATCTATTTAATATGGCTTCCGCTCAGTTTAACGTTGAAGATTTTTGTGCTGACCCTTTTCTGGAACAACTTAAAGATGCTAACATAAAGAAAGACCATCGCTAAACATTTTGATGTTCCCATCACGTCTCAGATGACTAAAGAGGTCATTAAGAATGTAGTTGTTGAATATCTAGTGCAAGAAGGTCAGTTGCTAGGAAATGCCATAGAAGAGTTAACTTTCATGTCAGCAGCCTCTACGAGAACTATAATACACAGTCCCCAGGAAGAACAGGATAGGAGTAGGATAAGTCAGTGGGAAATTGAGAAGCTTAAACTAGAATACCGGATACAAGAAAAACAAATGCAACTACAGGCAGAAAAAGAAGCGAAAGAAATGCAACTACAGGCAGAAAAAGAAGCGAAAGAGATGCAACTACAGCAGGCAGAAGGAGAAGATAAAGAGAGAGAATTTCAGTTACAACTTAAAAGGCAGGAAAAAGAGTTAGAAATTCAGGAGCTAACCCTACGAAATGACTCTAAGTTTAGAGGGGGAGAAATAGATTTAAAGAGAAAATTGGTGAGCTTTAATCCTGCTATAGCTGCTCCTCTAGTTCCCCCTTTTGATGAATTTGATGTTGACGGGTCATTTCGCACCTTTGAGAGCATTGCTAATAGGAATAAATGACCCAAGGATCAGTGGGTGTCTCTCCTTGTCCCGAAGCTAGTAGGAAATGTTTACAGGGTATACAACGGCCTTAATGATGAGATAGAGTATGAAGAGATCAAAGGTAACATTCTAGACGCTTACTTTATCACTTCTGACAGATACAGACAACAGTTCCGAAAGTATGTGAAACCAGACTCTCACACCTATGTTGAATTTGCTTGTGAGAAACTGACAACAGTTCCGAAAGTATGTGAAACCAGACTCTCACACCTATGTTGAATTTGCTTGTGAGAAACTAAGACAATTTAAGAAATGGTTAGCCGCCCTTAACATTACCACCTTTTCGGAGTTGCTCAATCTAATGGGCCTGGAAGAATGGAAGAACAAGTTACCCTTTAATATTCTGAGGCATGTGGAAGAACGGGGAGAGAGTGAGCTTATGTCTGCCGCTAAAGTGGCTGATGCCTTTGCTTTGTTGATGGGATCCCTGGGTAGTAGAGGTCGTGGTTCACCATCTAATGTCAGGTCCTCCTTTGGGAGCGGGTGGTAAGCCGACCGGATTCTCGCCAAATGCGTATAATTCCCACTGGTGTACATACTGTAAGAAACCAGGTCACACGATCCAAAAATGTAGACACCCAAATTGCAAGGCCTCTCAACGTCAACCTTCTTTTGTGGCCCCTAAACCTAACACCTTTGAGAACAAGAAACCAGTGGCCCTAGCTAACCCTGTCAACTCTCCTCTAGAACTTTATGACTCATACACATATCAAGGTAAAGTGTCCCTGACTGATGGTAAAGACAAGGCAATAAATGTCAAGGTTCTGCGTGATACAGGTGCTGCCCAATCCATCTTAAGGGAAGATGTCATCCCTAACATCAAACAGGCTTTCACTGGGGAGAAGGTGATCCTTACAGGTCTCGAATCACAGCTCTCCTATCCCTTGGCTAACATTAGCTTACAGTGCCCTTTCATTTCAGGAGAGGTTGAGGTAGCCATTAAACCTGGTGAACTGCCAGTACCGGGGTACATCTTGTACTGGGTAACGATCTTGCGGGTAACTTGGCTGTTCCAAACTTAATTGTTCTTGATTCCCCTTAAAAGAAAGTCCCACTAAGACCCTGGACGAAACATCCCCTCACTTCTTCCCAGTGTGTGCAGTCACCAGGTCTCAGTCCAAGTCCCTGCCCTTTCACCACCTCCTCCACCAATGATTGCCTCTACTGACAACTTGTACAATAACATCATTTCAAAGGAGAATTTGATTAATGCTCAGGAACAGGATCTCACTTTGGCTAAGATCAGACATGTTGCCAGTGAGACAAAGGATATGTCTAAATTGCCTTGTTTTTATTATCAGGAAGGAGTCCTGATGCGTGCCTACAGACCTCCTGAACTGAAACAACTAGACACCTGGTCAGAAACACATCAAGTTGTCATCCCTTGTCTGTAAGACCAGCCATTATAGAACTAGCTCATGATGGATTGTCAGGTCATCTAGGCATCCAAAAAACCTACAAGAAGGCTCTTCAACATTTTTTTGGCCAGGAATGAAAAAGGATGTGTCACACTATGTAAAAACATGTCATATATGTCAAATTGTGGGTAAGCCTAACGAACGCCTTGTGCCAGCTCCTCTGACGCCTATTCCAGTTCAGACGGAGCCCTTCGAAAAGATCGTTCTGGACTGCGTAGGGCCCTTACCCAAAACCAAACGAGGGAATCAGTATTTGTTAACCCTCATGGATCCCACTACCAGGTACCCTGAAGCATTCCCTCTTAAGAACATCACATCAAAGACCATTGTAAAACATCTAATACATTTTTTCACCTCGGTAGGAATTCCAAAACAAATTCAGTCTGACAAGGGTAGCAATTTCACTAGCAATTTTTTCCAACAGATAGTGAATGAGCTAAACATCGACCATGTAACCTCCTCGGCTTACCACCCCAATCCCAAGGCTGTCTGGAGCGGTTTCACCAAACATTAAAATCCATGATGAAGAAGTATTGCTTGGAGCATCAAGGAGACTGGGATGAAAGTATCTCTTTCTTCTCTTCGCTTTAAGAGAATCTCCTCAAGATTCTTTAGGTTACTCCCTTTGAATTACTCTATGGTAGACAAATTAGGAGGGCTCTCAAAATATTAAAGGATCAATGGTTTACTCAAAATACTCCTTCAAGCCCCAGTGTGTCTGACTACATCAGTAACCTTAAGAATAAAATCAGTGAAGTCAGATCTTTTGCTAAATCAAATTTCCTCAAATCTCAAACTAAAATGCAAAAAAATTCTCTCCCCAAATCTGTCATGAGACGTTTCAAACCAGGAGACAAGATTTTACTTTTTCTCCCTACTCCAGGCAATGCTCTTCACAGTAAGTTCATGGGGCCTTATGTTGTGGCTCAAAAACTAAGTCCATTAAACTATGTGGTCCACACTCCTGACCGCCGTCTCGCACTGTACCTGTATGTCTGGTAGGGAAGGAGTCTGGTCATGTGCCCCCAAAAGAAGAGTCCGACATCGAATTCCTCTTCTCATCACCTAAAGGACGCCCCTCAAACAGCCAAATCATGTCCAACCTTGAAGTTTTTTTTTCCTTAACACCTTCACAACAGTCTGATCTTAAAAAATTATTGCTAGACTTTTCAGAAATCACAGGTGACCTTCCAGGGCTTTTTACTACTATCCAACATGATATAACATTAATATCCAATGACATCAAGCCTATAAGACAACCAGCCTATCACATTTCACCCATTAAAAGAGATTTGATGAAAAAAGAGGTAGACTATCTGCTCTGTCATCACCTTGCAGAACCTAGTATATCCCCTTTGGGCTTCTCCCTGCTTGTTAACATCTAAGCCAGATGGTGGTAGTTGATTTAGCACCGACTACAGAAAATTAAATAAAGTGATGGTACCAGACTCCTACCCATTGCCCTTGATAGAGGACCTTATAGATAGTATAGGAGTAGCCAAATTTGTAACCATCATAGATTTACTTAAGGGTTACTACCAGATTCCCCTCTCGGACGAGGCCCGAATAATATCCACCTTCATCACCCCCTTTGGGCTATACCAATACACAGTGATGCCCTTCGGCTTGTCTAATGCTCCCGCCACCTTCCAGAGGGCTATAAATTACATCACCCAGGACTTGGAGGGAACATCTGCCTATGTGGACGACCTGGTGGTGACTTCGGACGACTGGGTGACACATCTGACCCGTCTCCGGAGGCTGATGGGTAGGTTGCAGGAAGCTGGTCTTACGATCAACCTGGCCAAGTCCATCTTCGGGAATTCCCCGGTGGTCTACCTGGGACATGTGGTGGGGAACGGCAAGGTTCGCCCCAAGAGAGCAAACGTGGAGGCCATCCTTGGCTTCCCTGTCCCTGCCACCAGGACAGCTCTCATGAGGTTCTTAGGGATGGCCGGTTTCTACAGACGGTTCTGTAGGAACTTCTCCATCCTGGCCGCCCCCATGACGAACCTTATCAGCACTTCCGTCCCTTTCCACTGGACCCTGACCTGTGATCAAGCCTTCCAACATCTTAAGGCGTTCCTCTCCTCGGAGCCGGTGGTCTGGACGCCAGATCACTCCCGCCCCTTCCATCTACAAGTGGACGCGAGTGGAGTTGGATTGGGTGCTGTCCTCCTACAAGTGGACCCCACAAGCGGCATCCTCCATCCCATCGCCTATCACTCCGCCAAGCTGAAGAAACACCAACTCTACTACTCCACCATCGAGAAGGAGGCTTTGGCACTCGTCCTGGCGCTCCAGCATTTTGAGTGGTACCTTCATCCTGGCCCTCAAACTACGAAGGTCTTCACCGATCACAACCCTTTGGCCTTCCTTCACGCCATGAAGAACCGAAAGAGGTGGGCCTTGTTAACTCAACCCTTCAACTTGGAAATCCACCATAACAAACGGGTGGACAACATCATCGCCAATGCCTTATCAAGATCTCCCGTCTCACCTCCTTCATGAGCCCATTACGGAGGTCTTAGGGGGAAGGAAATGTTACGGCCCGCCCGTAACATACTCCACTACCATCACCTCCTCCGCTTGCTACCTCGTTCGCCGCCTCTCCACCTTCCCTCCACGTCACCGTCTCATGAACCCTCCATGTCACCGTCTCACGAACCCTCCACGTCACCGTCTCATGAAGCCCCGCTACTGTCCCGAAGGTAGATTCACGCTCCCCATTTGACTCAAGCGGAAGTGTTAAGCGAGCTCCCTGATTTTTGGAAGTCAGTCGAGGTCAAGGCCTCAACCAGTGCACACAACGCCTCTTTGAATACCGTGGGATCCACATCACCCAGCACTTCACCACTGCGACACCTCATAAGTATCGCTTCCCCTCATCCCGTTTTTTCCACATTGCCTCCATATAGTATTATTGTTAGGTATTGTTAAGTTGGGTTCTTAAGTGCCCCCTTTGCATATCCTCACCAGTTGAACCTGCAGTGTTTTTTTTTTTTTATTGTTATTATTCACCAGCTCCCCGATGCCAATCTTACCCATTTAACCGCTGAACGTAACAACACACACATACACACACACACACGTGGACACACAGGCTGACCACGGAAGGAGGTGGACGTGTGTGTGGGTCTCTCCGCTCTCCCTCTCTGAGAGCATAAACGGCGCTCCTGCGTTGTTTTCTATTGGTGCTTTTATTAATTTTACTGGATTTTAATATGTTCATTGCCTAACTTTTATTTGCTTTTAAATCTTACCTTTCACTCATTTCTTGATGATGTGTAATTGGTAAGTGCCTAAGTGGTAGTTTGTTTTGGTTTGTTTTGGATTGTCGCTGTGTTCCTGGTATGGCAGGTTGGTGCCTCACTCACTTGCCTTGCCCCAGTGCTATTATTTTATCTGTTTTTCGGATATAGCTAGCCAGCCAGCCAGCCAGTCAGTCATTCATTGAGGTGTGTGCTTCATTACATCTTTATTGGTCCTTATTTTCCTTCTACAATTGGACAGCTTTTGATAGCTTTACAGTTGTAGACAGTTTGTTCCTTAGTGTTCAATTTTAACACAGTTTGGCTTGCTTTGAGGACATTTGCAGACAGTTTGACATGTTTTAAAGGCATTTCAACACAGTTTGGTGTGTTTTGGAAACATTTTAAGACAGTTTCACATGTTTTTAAGTCATTTTAACACAGTTTGGCGTGTTTTGAAAAGATTTTAAGACAGTTTGACATGTTGTAAAGGCATTTTAACTGTTTGGCTTGTTTTAAGACATTTAAGTCAGTTTGACATGCTTTAAAGGCATTTTAACAAAATTTGGCATGTTTCGAGAATATTTTAGAACAGTTTGACATATTTTAAAGGCATTTTGACACGGTTTAGCATGTTTTGAAGACATTTTAAGACAGTTTGACAGGTTCTAAAGGTATTTCAACACAATTTGTTAAGTTTTGTGAACATTTTAAGATAGTTTGACATGTTTTAAAGGCATTTTAACAGTTTGGCATGTTTTGAGAGCAGTTTGTGTATGTTTTGAAGGCATTTGGGACTGCCTTCCATACACCCTTCCTAATGTCATTCAATTATTAGAAAATACATACACACACACACACACGCACACACGCGCACACACACACACACATACAAGCTACCAGGCCTGGCCACCAGTGCACCCCACCACACACCCACACGCTCCCAGGAAGAGTGAAATGGATAGACCCGTAAGAAAAATAAGTTCCTAAATTCAAAATATGCCGAGGAGGCCCAGGGAGCAAAACCAAAAGTAGCCATTCAAAATATGAGTCCATCATCAACAGGGGCAACAATGCAAGGTAGATTGGTAATATTAGAGAAGAAATTTGACGAGTTGGTGAAGGAGTTAAAAGTTCAAAGGAGTGAGGATGAGCAAGATAGAGAATTCCGCAAGGCTTTGAAGGAAAGAGTCAGGAGATTGGAGGAAAATGAAAAACGATTGGTGGATGAGAATGCATACTTGAGAGAGGAGATTAAAAATACAAGAGACGGTTGGAGGAAAAAATGGAGAAAGTTGTAAAGGAGAAAGATGATTTTAAGGAAAGGATCAGTGAGCAAAGTGAGAAGTTTAAAAGAGAGTGGGAACTGAAGAAAACACAATGGACTGAGTGAGTCGAGGGAAGCGGAGATGGTTGGATTACAAGAAATAATTAAAGATCAGTTGAATGAAGACAAAAAAGAAAGGTCTAAGGAATTGATTAAAGTTATGAAGAACAAGGAAACATTGATAAGATAAATAAGAGAAAAGAAGAAGAGTGTGATAATATTTGGGATGAAAGAACAAAATATAACATATAAGCCTAAGAGAATTAAAGAAGAATTGAAAATGGTAAGAGATCTGTTCAAAAATCTAAATGATGATGAAAAAAATAAGACCCACAAGAAGTGGAAGAGATCCATAGACTGGGTCCGTATAAGGAGGGAGTAAGGAGACCGATTAAAGTAGTACTGAAGTCACAACAAGCTGCGGAGGACATTTTATATAGAACATGAAAATTAAGAGAGGTAGAAGGCTGTAAAGAGGTGTACGTAAGAAAAAATAGAAATGAGGAAGAGAGGAGAAGATATAAGGAATTGTTGGAAGAGGCGAGAAGGAAAAATGATGAACGGTCTGAAGAGGAAAAGAAAAGTTTTTTGGAGAGTTATAGAGAGAGAGTCAGAAAATGGTATGTGGAAAGAAGGAATGCAGAGGAACCCCTAGAGGAGCAGTAGGTGGACCGTAATGTATACTAATATAGATGGGATACTGTCAAGTAGATTGGAATTGCAAGACTATATGATGGTGGAGAAGCCTGATATAGTGTGTTTGACTGAGACAAAATTACATGAAAAACAAAGGTAAATTTGGATAATAAATATAATATATGGAGAAAGGATAGAGAGGGTAAAGGTGGAGGAGGAGTTATGATTATGACGAAGAAGGAGATAAATGTGGATAAGGTTTGGTATGGGAAGAACAACGCAGAAGTGATAAGCATAAGGTTAAAAAGTGATGGAAAAGAATTAATAATCATGGTGACCTATGTACCTCCTAAAACAAATTCTTGGAAATTAAGGGAATACGATAATATGGCAAAGGATACTTTACAGAGTTTGGAAAGTGTATTAACTGGAAAAAGAAAGGTGATACTAGTAGGAGATTTTAATTATAAAGAAGTGGATTGGGAAAATCTAGTAAGTGGTGTTGGAGAGGAAGCATGGGGAGAGATTCCTTAATCTAATGATGGAAAATATGATGGAACAGAGGGTGAAAGAAAATACTAGATATAGAGAAGATGAACCCACTAAACTGGATTTGGTGTTAACACGAGAAGTGTACCTATGTGGGGATATACAATATAAATGTCCATTGGGGAAGAGTGATCATGTGGTTATGGAAATGAAGATGGCAATAACACAGCGAAGGAGAGATGAGACATACAGGAGTGGTAGATTGAATTATAGAAAGATGGACACAGAAAATTTGAAAAATTATTTTAGAACATTAGATTGAGAGATGTTACAAATCGGAGAAGTGCAAAAAAAAATGAATTTTTATGAAATATTACAAAGAAGGAGTTATGAAATTTGTACCAAAGTATAAACCGAGAGAGAAAGGAAGAAAGGATTGGTTTAATGCAACTTGTGTTAAGGCTAAAGAAAAGAGAGATGTGGCTTGGAAAAAATGGAAAAAGAACAGGAATATACTAAATAAGAAGAATTATAGAGTGGCGAGAAATGAGTATTTGAGGGTAAGGAGGGAGGAAGAAAGAAAATTTGGAAAAGATATTGTAGACAAGAGTAAGGAACATCCAAAATTGTTTTACAGGTTCATAAATGGTAAACTTAAAAAGAGAGAGTCCATTGAAAGATTAAAAGGAGAGCAAGGGATAGTAGATGACCCTAAGAATATCGCGGAATTGCTAAATAATAGGTTTCAACAAGTATTTACTAAAGAAACAATGTTTGTAAAGCCTCAAAATGTAGAAGGAAATGTGCACATGGATGACATTAAGATACCTAAAAAGGAGTTATATAAAATGTTGGAGGAACTTAAAGATGATAAAGCGATGGGGCCAGATGAAGTTTCAGGTAAATTATTGAAGGAATGTAGAGAATTGATAGATCCATTATATGATATTATAAGGTGCTCATTAGAAACGGGGAAGTACCGGTGGAGTGGAAAAGAGCTGAAGTGGTGCCCATTTATAAGGGAGGCAGTAAGGAAGAGCCTCTTAACTATAGACCTGTGTCTTTAACAAGTGTGGTCGGTAAGATTTGTGAGAGGGTGATAAAGAAATATTGGATACGGTTCTTGGAGGATCATAAGTTATTATCGGATCATCAATTTGGCTTCAGGAAAGGGAGGTCATGTGTAACGAATCTACTGAGCTTTTATTCGAGAGTGGTTGACAATGTACAAGAGAGAGAGGGATAGATGGACTGTGTATATTTGGATTTGAAAAAAGCTTTTGACAAGGTACATCACATGAAACTGCTATGGAAATTAGAGATTTATGGAGGACTGAAGGGAAAATTGTTAAAATGGATGGAAAACTATTTGAGATGGAGGGAGAAGAGAACGGTAATAAGGGATGCAAAATCGGAGTGGTTGGTGGTGGAGGGTGGAGTCCCACAAGGTTCAGTGCTGGCCCCAATACTTTTCCTTGTCTATATTAATGATATGCCAGAGGGAGTAAACACTTATATTAATTTGTTTGCGGATGATGCGAAATTGTGTGTGAAGAGTGAAGAAAATTGTGAAATTTTACAGGCAGATCTGGATAGGATTTGGGAGTGGAGCAAGAGGTGGGAGATGGAATTTAATATGAGCAAAAGTCATGTAATGGAGATGGGGAAGAGTGGAAGACGGCCAAGAGGGTTATATAAAATGGGTGAAGGAGTAGTGTTGAGAAAGGTGGAAAAGGAAAAGGATTTGGGAGTGATAATACAAGACCATGGGCAGTTTGAGGCTCATATTGACAAGATGTTTGGAGAAATATATAATTTGATTAAAAATATTGGATTAGCCTTTCATTATATGGATAAAGATATGATGAAGAAATTAATTAGTACGGTAATTAGACCAAGATTGGAATATGCTGGAGTGGTTTGGTCCCCTTATAAAAAGAAGCATATAAGGAAGTTGGAGAGATTGCAGAGAATGGCAACAAAATGGTTCCGGAATTGGCAGAAATGACCTATGAGGAGAGATTAAAAGAAATGAATTTGCTTACCTTGGAACAAAGAAGAGAAAGAGGAGATTTAATACAGGTTTATAAACTGTTGAGCGGTTTGGATGAAGTGGATAATGAGCAAATGATGTTGAGAGAGGAAAATTTAAATAGAACTACGAGATCGCATAGTAAAAAGATAGCCAAGGAATATGCTTGAAGGATGTGAAGAAATATAGTTTCCCACAGAGATGTGTGGAGGTGTGGAATAGTTTGAGTGAGGAGGTGGTGTCAGCGAGGAGTGTGCATAGTTTTAAAGGAAAGTTGGATGTGTGTAGATATGGAGACGGGCCACACGAGTATGATACCCAGGCCCTGTAAAAATTACAACTAGGTGAATACACACACACACACACACACACACACACACACACACACACACACACACACACACACACACACACACACACACACACACACACACACACACACACACACACACACACACACACACACACACACACACACAGAGAGAGAGAGAGAGAGAGAGAGAGAGAGAGAGAGAGAGAGAGAGAGAGAGAGAGAGAGAGAGAGAGAGAGAGAGAGAGAGAGAGAGAGAGGGTGGAGAATTAATGAGTGACCAGTGAAGAGGATAGAAAGGGTTGGTTTGGTTGGTTGGTAATGTTTAAGTTGAGCCCTTCTTCCCTCATTACCGACGTTCAGCTGTCACTTACACTCTGAAACGGCAAGACAAGCATTGTACGTGTAATTCTAGGATATATGCAGGAAGGAAATGAGAACGACCAGCTTCAACATTGTACCGATGATGAAATGTAAGAAGAAATCTTGTGAAACTAAATCTATCAAAATGTATAACACCGGATCATGCCCCACCAAAACCTCCGGCTTGTCCTCCATCCTGACATACTTTAAACCACTTGCTAGTGTTAACACAGACGCCCACATGTATGGGAACCTCGGTGCAGTCTTTGCAGAACATACTTCATGATGGGAATTATCATATTAATTCCCAAATTCGGTATGAAT
The DNA here is from genome assembly GCF_017591435.1 of Portunus trituberculatus. NCBI lineage: Eukaryota > Metazoa > Arthropoda > Malacostraca > Decapoda > Portunidae > Portunus > Portunus trituberculatus. Next base: position 1,039,304 of record NC_059261.1, on the reverse strand, counting down.
CTTCCCCAATATATGAAATTAAAACTTCTCAACTTTTCCTTTTTACCAAAGAAAGGGATGGATGATTGAGAATACTGATCAACTTTTGCATTAGAGAGGAGTGAGAGAAAGAAGTTTTATGTAGTGAGGCCTCGGGAGGAAGGGAGGCATGAATGAAAATGGCCAGAGACGCAACGTTGTGGTGGTGAGAAAGGCTGAAGACAGTCAGTCAGAGGAGAGGAATTGATAAGATGAAAAGCTTTTGATTCTACCTTTGCTGAGCACTTCATTGACGCTTTCATTTTGTTTTTGTTGTTGTCTTAAGCTATTGCCCCTCTTATATTACATGGAAAACAGAGGAAAGGATCTAATCAATAATGATCTCCAAATTAAAATTTCATACATCGGTGAAGTCGCACTCATTAGGATTAGGACATCGTGTAAAGGTATTGGTAGCATAACTACTATTGTTTCTCTAAATGACCACCTTAATTAAACAAACAATCTTAACAGTCTTGACATCAGCACCACTGTAGCAGAAGCGTATTGAACAGCCTCATGGCAGCAGGGCAGGAAGTAACGG
>NC_059261.1:1018742-1033742 GCF_017591435.1 Portunus trituberculatus | reverse complement strand
AACAAAATATAACATATAAGCCTAAGAGAATTAAAGAAGAATTAAAACGGTAAGAGATCTGTTCAAAAATCTAAATGATGATGAAAAAAGACCTACAAGAAGAAGTGGAAGAGATCCATAGACTGGGTCCGTATAAGGAGGGAGTGAACAGACCGATTAAAGTAGTACTGAAGTCACAACAATCTGCGGAGGATGTCCTATATAGAACATCAAAGTTAAGAGAGATAGAAGGTTGTAAAGAGGTGTTTGTGAGAAAGAATAGAAATGAGGAAGAGAGGAGAAGATATAAGGAATTGGTGGAAGAGGCGAGAAGGAAAAATGATGAGCGGTCTGAGGAGGAAAAGAAAAGTTTTTGGAGAGTTATAGGAGAGAGAGTCAGAAAGTGGTATGTGGAAAGAAGGAATACGGAGGAACCCCTAGAGGGAGCAGTGGGTGGACCGTAATGTATACTAATATAGATGGGATACTGTCAAGTAGATTGGAATTGCAAGACTATATGATAGTGGAGAAGCCTGATATAGTGTGTTTGACTGAGACAAAATTGCATGAAAAACAAAGATAAATTTGGATAATAAATATAATATATGGAGAAAGGATAGAGAGTAAAGGTGGAGGAGGAGTTATGATTATGACGAAGAAATAAATAAATGTGGATAAGGTTTGGTATGGGAAGAACAACGCAGAAGTGATAAGCATAAGGATAAAAAGTGATGGAAAAGAATTAATAATCATGGTGACCTATGTACCTCCTAAAACAAATTCTTGGACATTAAGGAATACGACAATATGATCAAGGATACTTTACAGAGTTTGGAAAGTGTATTATCTGGAAAAGAAAGGTGATACTAGTAGGAGATTTTAATTGTAAGGAGGTGGATTGGGAAAATCTAGTAAGTGGTGTTGGAGAGGAAGCATGGGAGAGAGATTTCTTAATCTAATGATGGAAAATATGATGGAACAGAGGGTGAAGGAAAATACTAGATATAGAGGAGATGATGAACCGGCTAGACTGGATTTGGTGTTAACAAGAGAAGTGTACCTATGTGGAGATATACAATACAAGTGTCCTTTGGGAAAGAGTGATCATGTAGTTATGGAAATGCAGATAGCAACAACACAGCGAAGGAGAGACGAGACATACAGGAGTGGTAGATTGAATTATAGAAAGATGGACACAAAAAGTTTGAAAAATTATTTCAGAAAATTAGATTGGGAGGAGATGTTACAAATCAGAGAAGTGCAAAAGAAATATGAGATTTTTATGAAATATTATAAAGAAGGAGTTATGAAATTTGTACCAAAGTATAAACCGAGAGAGGAAGGAAGAAAGGATTGGTTTAATGCAACTTGTGTTAAGGCTAAGGAAAAGAGAGATGTGGCTTGGAAAAGATGGAAAAGAGCAGGAATATACTAAATAAGGAGAATTATAGAGTGGCGAGAAATGAGTATGTGAGGGTAAGGAGGAGGAAGAAAGAAAATTTGAAAAAGATATTGTAGACAAGAGTAAGGAACATCCAAAATTGTTTTACAGGTTCATAAATGGTAAACTTAAAAGAGAGAGTCCATTGAAAGATTAAAAGGAGAGCAAGGGATAGTAGATGACCCTAAGAATATAGCGGAATTGCTAAATAATAGGTTTCAACAAGTATTTACTAAAGAAACAATGTTTGTAAAGCCTCAGAATGTACAAGGAAATGTGCACATGGATGACATTAAGATACCTAAAAGGAGTTATATAAAATGTTGGAGGAACTTAAAGATGATAAAGCGATGGGACCAGATGAAGTTTCAGGAAAATTATTGAAGGAGTGTAGAGAAGAATTGATTGATCCATTATATGATATTATAAGGTGCTCATTAGAAACAGGGAAGTACCAGTAGAGTGGAAGAGAGCTGAAGTGGTGCCCATTTATAAGGGAGGCAGTAAGGAAGAGCCTCTTAACTATAGACCTGTGTCTCTAACAAGTGTGGTCGGTAAGATTTGTGAGAGGGTGATAAAGAAATATTGGATACGGTTCCTGGAGGATCATAAGTTATTATCGGATCATCAATTTGGCTTCAGGAAAGGGAGGTCATGTGTAACAAATCTACTGAGCTTTTATTCAAGAGTGGTTGACAAAATACAAGAGAGAGGGGATGGATGGACTGTGTATATTTGGATTTAAAGAAAGCTTTTGACAAGGTACCTCACATGAGACTGTTATGGAAAGTAGAGATTTATGGAGGACTGAAAGGAAAAGTGTTAAAGTGGATGGAAAACTACTTGAGATGGAGGAGATGAGAACGGTAATAAGGGATGCAAGGTCGGACTGGTTGGTGGTGGAGAGTGGAGTCCCACAAGGCTCAGTGCTGGCACCAATACTTTTCCTGGTATATATTAATGACATGCCAGAGGAGTAAACAGTTATATTAATTTGTTTGCGGATGATGCGAAGTTGTGTAGGTGTGTGAAGAGTGAAGAAGATTGTGAAATTTTACAGGCAGACCTGGATAAGATTTGGGAGTGGAGCAAGAGGTGGCAAATGGAATTTAATCTGAGCAAAAGTCATGTGATGGAGATGGGAAGAGTGGAAGACGGCCAAGAGGGTCATATAAGATGGGTGAAGAAGTAGTGTTGAAAAAGGTGGAAAAGGAAAAGGATTTGGGAGTGATAATACAAGACCATGGGCAGTTTGAGGCTCATATTGATAAGATGTTTGGAGAAACGTATAATTTGATAAAAATATTGGATTAGCCTTCCATTATATGGATAAAGATATGATGAAGAAATTAATTAGTATGGTAATTAGACCAAGATTGGAATATGCTGGAGTGGTTTGGTCCCCTTATAAAAAGAAGCATATAAGGAAGTTGGAGAGATTGCAGAGAATGGCAACAAAATGGTTCCGGAATTGGCAGAAATGACCTATGAGGAGAGATTAAAAGAAATGAATTTGCCTACCTTGGAACAAAGAAGAGAAAGAGGAGATTTAATACAGGTTTATAAACTGTTGAATGGACTGGATGAAGTGGATAATGAGCAAATGATGTTGAGAGAGGAAAACTTAAGTAGAACTACAAGATCGCATAGTAAAAAGATAGCCAAGGGAATATGCTTGAAGGATGTGAAGAAATATAGTTTCCCACAAAGATGTGTGGAGGTGTGGAATGGTTTGAGTGAGGAGGTTTTGTCAGCAAGGAGTGTGCATAGTTTTAAAGGAAAGTTGGATGTGTGTAGATATGGAGACGGGGCCACACGAGTATGATCCCCAGGCCCGGTAAAATTACAACTAGGTGAATACAACTAGGTGAATACACCATCATTCACACTGCTGGAAAGGGATAGTCTTAGGAATCACACTATTGCACTCTACTAGCCTATAACATCAATTTGGTGCCTTGCAATCAAACAAAGGTGTTGCCGAGATTAAAGAAGAGTTCGGTCTGTTCGTGGGGAACCTCAGCTTCAGTAGAAACAGAATAATCAGCGTTGACACAAACATTCTATTTTCTAACCATTTTCTTCCTTAATTATCAGACGTTTCGACATCCCAGTATGTCATCATCAGTGGCCTAAAATTAGTAAAAATACTTTTGAATTCTAAAACACACAATAAAAGATTATACATAAAATAAAAAAAAAATTAAACACAAAATATAATGGTTGAAAAACTATACCGTTCCGCTGCATATTGTATAGTTTTTGAACCATTATATTTTATGTATATTTTTCTATTGTGTCTTTTAGAATTCTAATGTATCTTTATTATTTTTAGACCACTGATGATGCCATATTGGGATGTCGAAACGTCTGATAAGTAAAGAAGAAAAAGGTTAGAAAATAAAATGTTTGTGTCAACGCTGGTTCTTGTTTCTACTGAAGAAGAGTTGGTGCACGTTTTAAAACTACGAGAGTAAGATGAATCAGTCAGCGAATGAGAGGAACAGACAATGGCAGCGCAGGAGTGAATAAAAGATGTGTGTTTTTCCTTATTTTCATGCAGGAGGGAAGCAAGCCAAGGCCATCAAAATATTAAAAAAAGGCCCATTTGAGTGTTGGCTCCCTTAAAAAATAGTCACAAATTAGCCAAAATGATGGAACAATTGTCTTGAGGTGTCGTTAAGAGGTCAATGAAATGCGTACCAGGAAGTAAAAGAGACGTGTGCATGGGAAGCGGTTCAGTGGCAAGTGAGGAATGGGTGAAGCGTGGATGAGAAGTGGATTAGATAACGCGGTAATGTGTGAGTGAAGGGCATGACAGAATAGAAGATCACTGTAAGAAGCTGCCTAGTAGAGACTCAATATATAAGAAAATGAAAGTCCTCTTGGTGAAAAGGAATAGTAGTAGTAGTAGTAGTAGTAGTAGTAGTAGTAGTAGTAGTAGTAGTAGCAGTTGTTGTTGTTGTTGTTGTAGTAGTGGTGGTGGTGGTGGTGGTGGTGCAGCAGCAGGTGGTGGTGGTGCAGCAGCAGCAGCAGCAGTGCAGTGGTGGTGGTGGTGGTGGTGGTGGTGGTGGTGGTGGTGGTGGTAGCAGTGGTGGTGGTGGTGGTGGTGGTGGTGGTGGTGGTGGTGGTGGTGGTGGTGGTGGTGGTGGTGGTGGTGGTGGTGGTGGTGGTGGTGGTGGTGCAGTGGCAGCAGTTGTTGTTGTGGTGGTGGCAGCAGCAGCAGCAGCAGTAGCAGCAGTAGTGGTGTAGTGGTAGTGGTAGTGTATTGTGATAATAATGATAATAATAATAATAATAATAATAATAATAATAATAATAATAATGATAATGATAATAATAAATGATGGTAATAGTAATAATAAAGAATAATGGTAACAATACTACCAACAATAATGACAGCAACAATGATAACAAACATGTCTGTCTAATTCCTCAGAAATTAAAGGTGTTCTTCAGAGTGGCTTCCTGCATGGTGCTTGGACTCGTCATTATGGGTGAGTCAGGGCAGGGCGGAGAGAGAGAGAGAGAGAGAGAGAGAGAGAGAGAGAGAGAGAGAGAGAGAGAGAGAGAGAGAGAGAGAGAGAGTCAGGTTGTGCGTGTCAATAGGTACCTTATAAATGTTATCTTAATTTGTGTAATGTATTGCTTTATGATCTCTCTCTCTCTCTCTCTCTCTCTCTCTCTCTCTCTCTCTCTCTCTAGCAGCATTAATGATTAGCTTTTCCGCGGCCTGGTTGGTTGCCCTTCTTTGCTCCATGTGATCACAATGTTACTGCCTCTTCTATTTTCTATGACAATCACTCCTGGTCGTGTTGGTTGCTATCAGGTAGTAACACAGCGGTCTCTCCCCTCGAGGCAGTGTGTAACTACGGGCAGCAGTGGGAGGTCGGAGTGATCACCACCTCCACGCCTTACAAAGCAGGCAGTGGGCAAGAGATTCGAGCTCAACTGGGACTGTACCTTGGTCTGCGATCGGTCAACATTACTCTCAAAGGTAACCTCATCTAGTCTAACCTAAATATTCTCAATTAACCGAGACCAATGGTTCTTAACCTGGCAGTGCCCCTCCCTTTTGGGGCATCATTAATTTCAAAGGGGGCGTGGGAGTTGGAGAAAGTAAAAATTTCTCTAATTATGTTTGTCCTTCTCTTCACGAGGGCATGGTCAAGTAATGAGAAGTTCTGTGAAAAATGCAAAAGTATCGTCTTTTTCTTTAAAATCTGGAAGGGAATTGTATTAATTGATACAAGGGGGAAGGACCAAGTCCTGGTAATAAGAGTTAAGAACCTACACCACTTTAACCTAACCTAACCTGAGCTAATGTAGCATAACAAAGCTTAACCTAGCATAACTAGAGCTAATGTAGCATACCGTAACTCAACCTACCTTAACCTACGTATGGACCTATGCTAACCAAAAGTAACCTAATTCAGCATAGTATAACTTAACAGGCAGTCCCTGTAGTGAACATGCACAGTACTGCCTCAGCTAAGCTTCAGCGGCTATACGTGTCTAACATTGTCTTGAAGTGTAGAGTCGGTGGAATCCGGGTGGATATACACAACATTGCCTTGAAGCTTTCCATAATCAATGCTATAAACATGATAACTGTGCCTGTTCTAACCATTTATTCATTTTACTTCTGTGAGAACTAGTTTCTTCATCTCCTTTTCTAATGTTTTTATTGGGCTTGAATTCGTTAGTATTATCTATTTCCACACAACCCATCCTCCGAGGAACCTTGTCGCGTACAGAATTGTAGCCTTAATTTATTCACCGACTCGTACTAGTGAGTTGTCCTCGTAGGCTGTGTTGGGAGAGGGTTTGCGGGATAACTTTTGACCTGAAATGACATGACCAAAGCTTTCCTCTTCCTCAGCGGTAGATGACCCTCGCGGAGACTTGGCTGGAGAAAAGATCGACTACAATGAAAGGTTTACCTGGACGTGGGCTCAAGGCAATGCGGGCTTCGGTCCTAACGGTGAGAGAGAGAGAGAGAGAGAGAGAGAGAGAGAGAGAGAGAGAGAGAGAGAGAGAGAGAGAGGAAATTGCAATCTAACCCTTCGTCATGGTATATGAGAACAAAAAGAAAGACAAACGTATCTCCAAGCTGAACGCCCGTTTTCTTTTCTTTGTCTGTATCCAGCGGGGACTTTACAACGGGAGTTTCGACGAGCACAAGAGACGGGCCTCCCTTTACCGATCCTGTGGGCCGCTGAGTACTTCATCATAGACGGAGAAGGGATTCGTTTCGGGAGGCACTATCGTTACTCTGGTTGGTTCGCTCACATCTGCGTCTGGTGAGTATTGCGGGGCTGTGGCGGTGTGGATATGGCGTTGTGTAGCCTACTGGTGGTGCGGCAGGAAATGGTGGGTGATAGGAATGGTGATAATGATAGTGTATAGCTGTATTTTGTTTTGATAAAGAAATCCACTATACCCCTTTTCACCAAGTCTGTCGCTGTAACCCAGGCAACCCTTGATCGATGTCTCTCAGTCGCTGGTCGGCCTATGTCAGTGGTTCCTGTTTGAAGACGTGCGCTTTGTTTTATTTATTCATTCATTTATTCATTTACTTAGTTTATTTAACCATTATTTATTCATTTTCTTCTTGTTTTGTGTATGTAGAAGGAGCACCAATCAAGGGCAACAAAATTAGAAGAGGGAGGAGGAGGGAGACCTTACTGAGGTGCTGGTGCTCACACAGGATCAGAAACTACTGCGAAAAGAACAGAGGATCAGTATCTTGAAACCTCCCTGTTAAAAGAGTTAGTCTCGTGCAGCAAGACCGCAGGAGGAAGAGAGGCATGCAGTTAGGAAGATCAGAATAGCAGTTACCGTGAAAACAGCGGTACAAGATAACAAGAGATGCGACACTGTGGGACACTGTGGCGATGAGACAGTCAGAGGAGATGAGTTGATGAGACGAAATGCTTTTGGTTCACTCTTTCTAAAATAACGATTTACTTTGTTCTTATCCACCACTACAATTAAGTAAGTACCAGAGCTGGGCACTTCTATACCTCAGTCCGCACCTCCGCTCCTCCCTACCTGCGGACCACCAAACGAGATGCGGAGGTCTGAAGAGCGGAAAAATTTTCAAAAGTGCGGGTAACAGATACGGAAAGGCGAAATTTTAAGTCCGTACCTCCACATCTGAGACATGTGCGGAAAGGCGAAATTTTAAGAAGAAAAGGCGAAATTTTGACTCCGTACTTCGCACCTGAGATTTTCAAGGATAGAACAAATAAATAAATAAATAAAGACGACAAACAGTCCACACTACGCAGCATTACTTTCGGCCGTTTTTGGCTGTCTGTGCTACCAGGCATATATATATATATATATATATATATATATATATATATATATATATATATATATATATATATATATATATATATATATATATATATTATTGCCTTGTATTTTGTTTCATTTTTTGAAGTGCGGACTAGAGATTTGAGGCGCACTTTGATAGTTTTGGGTGCGGTACCGGAGGTGCGGAGGTGCGGTACCAGACCGAGGCAAAAAAAAATTTAGGCACGGAAGTAGTACAGGTACGGACTATCTGCATTTCGAGGTCTGGAGGAGCGGTACCGGACCACCCGATATCCAGCAACGCGCCCAGTTCTGGTAAGTACCTTAGTCAAGCTTGTAGCATGTTTTAAAACAAGGCAGGAATACTCAGATCGATTAGTCCATAGCACTGTTACAGTGTTAAGTTACCTGAATTACTGTTACTGAAGAGGAAAAACAGCGACAAATAAACACGTTGGCAATTAGAAACGTCAATGAAAATGTGAACCAAATATTGAATAGATAATTGAAGAAAATATAAGGAACAAGATCATAAAGAAGGAAAAGAAAAAATATTGACACACAGATAACAGTAGATCTGGATTTGACACGGGACTGCGGAGCCGCGCCGCCATTGCAATAACTTACCCAAAGCAGTCGACTGGTAGTACGCGGCAGCTGACTGTTAAAGTTATGATTTTGTAAAGTTTTATACAGTATACAGTGCATTTTTTAAGGAAATACTAATCATTACTAAATATCGCAGCAGTGGGAAGGTGTGAGCATTTGTGGAGGCTGTGAGGTGCACCAGATTAAGGGATTGGCTGACCTCTACCTGGAGGAAACATTATTATTATCATTATGTACATATTTGTGGTAAGTTGTATACACCCATGTCTACTGCGAATGAGTCATTTTAAAATCTCAGGCGAGCAGCGAGACGGCCAACGGTTTAGCCAATGGACAGTCACTCAAGTCACTCGGTTCAAGTCAGATGTGCTAGCCTAGGGATACCGCTGCAGCCAAGACTGAGGGGTTATAATTGTTACGTGCATGTTCAGACATTTTGACATCTGTGGAGACAATGAAACAGTGAAATGTGAATGCTGTTGAAAGAGTTTTGTCCAACAATGGATTTACAGTGAAAGTGTGAAGAGCTTGTGTCGTGGCAAGGCTCACATGAAAATGTTACTATGCGCGTGTGATGCAGTCGCTAGTGATGTCACTGTGCAGTGATTAATGAAGTACAGTGAGGTGAATAAGGAGTGAACATTGTGAGTGGTGTAATGCACACAGATTTAACATTGTGAGTGGTGTATCCAACCGTGACGTGTGTAGGGTGACGCTGAGTGTTGTATGCGGAGTTATTAATAAGTCAGTGGTACAGTGGAGAAGAACTGCTAGTGGTGACTTGAGGCGTACAATGTGAAACACTACAGTGAAATATAATGAGAGGTCACACAAAATGGCAGAGTGAGAGGTTGTAACTGGGACGTAATCCGAGACGCATGCAACTGGTGGCAGTGACTGCAGTTATGACACCTGGTGCCATATAGATAGTCAGTTTGGGAAAAGATAGTGACACTGGTGAAGAACAGTGACATGTTATTGACATCACTGTGACGTGGAAGTGTACTGTGGAGTGCTGTTAAGTGTTAAACTCACCTGATTACTAACGTGAATGCAACAAACCGATGAATGATTAATGGTGACTAGAATGGTAGGAAACAATGCCTAGGCAGTGACTGATAGTAACTACTGCGATATATTTCTTCGCATTAATGATGTAAAAAAATAAAGCTCGCGTACGCGCTTTGTAAATAGTCTTCCTAAAAAAAAAAAAAAAAGGAAAGTTGCATTTTTGTTTATGAAATTATATAGAGTACGCTAGTGCAACATCTGTGACATATATAAGGGGTGGGATAGTAAGACACCAACAGTGATGTCCACGCCAAGCGCAAACCTGGTGTCGCCACAGGAGGTAACACACGGTCACAGACTGATGACAAGAGGCGTAAACTCACAGGTGTGAAGAAGAGATGAGCAAGAGGACAGCCAAAATTATGTAAAGTAATTTATAAGTGATACAAAATTTGCATTTTGTGTTTGAAATACAGCTGTAAGCTTAAAGTTGTATTTAAACATCCACCTGGTACTTTATAAATTATCGTGTTTGACTCGTATAACTGAGCGGTACAATGACACGGTTGTATGGATTTAGATATCGCTTTCAGGCATTGAATTAAACACAGTTAGCTTGCTTCAGTGATTTTCATAGATTTCATAGGAGCCGAGATTTCGAGGTTTGAAATTTAAGGTCCGTTCTCCGGCTTTGGGTACGTTTACTGCAGCGCGGCGATTTTCGTGTCAAATCCAGATCTACTGTTATCTGTGATTGACATTATAAGTAAGATACATATCAAACCACGGCAGAAGCTTGAGAGAGAGAGAGAGAGAGAGAGAGAGAGAGAGAGAGAGAGAGAGAGAGAGAGAGAGAGAAGCTTTTTCCATCAAGCAGATATAAAATGTGAGAATGAATTGATAAGTGACATGAACATGGATTCCCTTTGTACTTTGCAGAGAGAAAAAGGAGAAAAAAGAAGAAAAAAAGGCCGATGTGAGTGTAGAGTTGAATTTCGAAGTAGTTGAGTACGTATGACTGAAACATTTAGTGCGTATCATTAGCTCCAGTCGCCTTGAGTTACAGAGACTCAGAAGGAAGTTTCTTTTACTTTTATGTAAGAGAGGACAGCTGGCCAAGGGCAACAACAAATATATAAAAAAAAAGACCCACTTAGTTGTCAATGCCCTTGCAGGTCCGAGAGTGTTAGCTGAGAGAAAGGGATAAATGTCTTGAAACCTCCCTCTAAAATGAAGTCAAGTCATAGGAAGTTGGAAATACAGAAGCAGGCAGGGAGTTACTCTCATTGCATTGGTCCGTCGGAGTGTTTTGAGAAACTTTTTGAACTCGTAAAAGGGCACGATCAGTTGTCATGTATATGGTGTTATGTTATGTTTTGTGATTTGAGTGACTTTTTAACTCTTTGTCGTTTCTTTTATCTCTCAGTCCGCTTACAGTGAGTCACGCATCTTTAGCTGACTGTCCATACGTGAAGTTATTAAAGGTCCAGATGAACACTTAGCCACGAGGAGTCCTTAACCTCCTCAGTACCATGACACATTTTCATATTTATTCTTCCTACTATTTGGTGATCTGATACAGCTTCAGAAACTTATTTGGCGGATTAAGATAGTGAAGACTCTGGCCATTAATCTTTTGACTTCCAGAGACCCTTCCTAATGGAAATGAAATCTTCTTATCATACCCAAAACTCAGAGTAAAATTGTGTCCCTGTACTGAAAGGGCTAACGGATACTTTAAAAGGTCACACAGATGAATTGACTATTTCTTATGCGCGTTTTGTGTTTTTTTTTTTTTTTTTTTTTTTTTTTTACATTACAAGGGCACTGGCCAAGGGAAAACAAAGTTGGAAAAAAAAAAATCCCGCTGGTTGCCAGGCCCTGTTAAGAGGAAAGTATAAAGAGAAAAACAAAAAATCTAAAAGAAGGGTCCAGTTAACGTAAGAGGTGTCTTGACACTCCTCTTTTGAAAGAGTTTAAGTCATAGGCAGGTGGAAATACAGACACAGGTAGAGAGTTCCAGAGTTTACCAGTGTAGGGAATGAAGGAGTGAAGATACTGGTTAACTCTTGCATTAGGAAGATGGACAGAATAGGGATGAGAAGAAGTAGAGAGTCTTGTGCAGCGAGGCCGCAGGAGGGGAAGGCATGCAGTTAGCAAGTTCAGAAGAGCAGACAGCATGAAAACAGCGGTAGAAGACAGATAAAGATGCAACATTGCGGCGGTGACTTAAAGAATCAAGACAGTCAGTTAGAGGAGAAGAGTTGATAAGACGAAAAGCTTTAGATTCCACCTTGTTTAGTAAAGCTGTGTGTGGATCCCCCAGACATGAGAGCCATACTCCATACACGGGCGGATAAGGCCCTTGTACAGAGCAAGCAGCTGGGAGGGAGAGAAAATGGACGAAGACGCCATAGGACACCTAACTTCTTGGAAGCTGATTTAGCAAGAGTAGAGATGTGAAATTTCCAGTTTAGATTTTTAGTGAAGGATAGACCGAGTGTGTTTAATGTAGAGGAGAGGGAAGTTGAGTGTTATTGAAGAAGAGAGGATAGTTGTCTGGAAGGTTATGTCGAGTAGATAGTTGTAGAAATTGAGTTTTGAGGCATTGAACAAAACCAGGTTTTCTCTGCCCCAATCAGAAACAAGTGAAAGATCAGAAGTTAGGCGTCCTATAGCATCTCGCCTTGAGTCATTTAATTGTTGTTGGGTTGGGCGTCTGTTGAACGCTGTTGAATAATGCAGGGTGGTATCATCAGCATAGGAGTGGATAGGGCATTGAGTCAGATTTAGGAGATCATTGATGAATAATAGAAAGAGAGTGGGTGATAGGACAGAACCCTGTGGAACACCACTGTTGATAGTTTTAGGGAAGAACAGTGACCGTCTACTACAGCAGCAATAGAACGATCGGAAAGGAAACTGGAGATGAAGGTACAGAGAGAAGGATAGAATCCGTAGGAGGGTAGTTTAGAAATTAAAGATTTGTGCCAGACTCTATCGAAGGCTTTCGATATGTCAAGGCCGACAGCAAAGGTTTCACCGAAGTCCCTAAAGAGGATGACCAAGATTCAGTTAGGAAAGTAAGAAGATCACCAGTAGATCTGCCTTTACGGAAACCATACTGGCAATCAGAGAGAAGGTTGTGAGCTGATAGATGCCTCATTATCTTCCTATTAAGGATAGACTCAAAGGCTTTAGAAAGGCAGGAAATCAAAGCTATAGGGCGGTAGTTAGAAGGATTGGAGTGGTCACCTTTTTAGGGACAGGTTGAATGTGAGCAAACTTCCAGCAAGAAGGATAAATAGAAGTAGAGACACAGATGAAAGAGTTTGACCAGGCAGTGAGCGAGTTCGGAAGCACAGTTTTGAGAACAACAGGAGGGACTCCATCCGGACCGTAAGCCTTCCGAGAATCAAGGCCAGAGAGGGCCAGGAAAACGTCTTTATAAAGAATTTTAATTTTAGGGATGAAGTAGTCAGAGGGTGGAGGAGTAGGAGGAATATGCCCAGAATCATCCAAAGTTGAGTTGGTAGCAAAGGTTTGAGCGAAGAGTTCAGCTTTAGAAAAGAAGAGACAGCTGTAGAGCCATCTGGATGAAGTAAAGGAGGGAAAGACGAAGAAGTAAAGTTGTTAGAGATATTATTGGCTAGATGCCAGAAATCTCGAGAGGAGTTAGAATTGGAAAGACTTTGACATTTTCTATTGATGAAAGAGTTTTAGTAAGTTGGAGAATAGATTTGGCATGATTACGGGCAGAAATATATAGGGCATGAGTTTCAGCAGTTGGATGGCTACGGAACCGTTTGTGAGCCGCCTCTCTATCATTGACAGCACGAGAACAAGCAGAGTTAAACCAAGGCTTTTTAGCTTTAGGGTTAGAGAAAGTATGAGGAATGTATAGCTCCATGCCAGAGATAATCACCTCTGTTATGCGCTCGGCACAAAGAGAAGGATCTCTGACATGAAAACAATAATCATCCCAAGGAAATCAGAATAGTACTGCCTTAGTTCCTCCCACTTAGCAGAGTTAAAATGCCAGAAGCACCTCCGCTTAGGCGGGTCCTGAGGCTGCACTGGAGTGATAGAACTGGTAACGGAAATTAGATTGTGGTCGGAGGAGCCCAACGGAGAGGAAAGTTTAACAGAGTAAGCAGAAGGGTTGGAGGTTAGGAAAAGATCAAGAATGTTGGGCGTGTCTCCAAGGCGGTCAGGAATACGGGTAGGGAACTTCACTAGCTGCTCTAGGTCATGAAGGATAGCAAAGTTGAAGGTTTGTTCACCAGGTTGGTCAGTGAAAGAAGATGAAAGCCAAAGCTGGTGGTGAACATTGAAATCTAAAATGGAGATCTCAGCAAAGGAAAGTGAGATAAGATGTGCTCCACCTTGGAAGTCAAATAGTCAAAGAATTTTACATAGTCAGAGGAATTAGGTGAGAGGTATACAGCACAGATGAATTTAGTTAGAGAGTGACATTGAAGTCTTAGCCAGATGGTAGAAAATTCTGAAGATTCAAGATTGTGGGCACGAGAGCAAGTGGTGTCGTTACGCACGTATGCGCAACATCCAGCTTTGGATTGAAAATGAGGATAGAGCAAGTAGGAGGGAACAGAAAAGGGGCTGCTGTCAGTAGTCACAGACAACTGTGTTTCAGTTAGGAAGAGAAGATGAGGTTTAGTAGAGGAGAGGTGGTGTTCCACAGATTGAAAATTAGAACGAAGGCCACGAATGTTGCAGAAATTGATAGTGAAAGTATTAGATGAAGTGTCAAGACACCCAAGGTCGACAGCAGAGGGCAGTCCGACCTGGGGACATTTATGGTCCCCTCCCCAGAGGGGGACTCCGAGGCAGGGCGTGGTGAAGCCATTATTAAATTTTGATTTGAAGAGAGTGTAAAAGTGTAAGGTGTTGTAGTGTAGTGTAGGAAGTAGTAGAAGTTGTCTTTAGAGGGCAGGCTGCAGCTGCTCAATTGTATAAATGAGACCACAAAGGGAACCGGGAAGAGAGGACACGGGGAATCACTCAGTCTGCAGCACTGCCTACATCCCCGTAAGTACCTCTCCTGGAGTATTCCACCGGGCGGCAGGTGACTACTGCCTACTCCAGCCGTGTTACTATAAATGAATGATACCACACCACACACTCCCCTACCACAACCACACACTCACCTACCACACCACACACTCACCTACCACACCACATACACCACCTACCACACCACATACACCACCTACCACACCACGCACTCACCTACCACACCACACACTCACCTACCACACCACACACTCACCTACCACACCACGCACTCACCTACCACACCACACACACCACCTACCACACCACACACACTCACCTACCACACCACGCACTTATTTCCTGAGGGATAAAGAAAGTAAGACTGAGAATGAAAGGACAAGTGTAAGGAACCATCTCTCTCTCTCTCCCCAGGACTGCCTTTCCGTTGTGGATTGTGACGATGGTTCTCTTCAAGATGGTGATCAGGATTGCTGCCCAGACCCTCGCTTTGACAGGCATCATGCTCCTATCATCTGCCATCATTTGGGCGACCAACAGGAATTACACTGAACTACAGATACCTTTCGAGGATGGGATCTTAACCACCAAATACGGACTTC
>NC_059261.1:1003742-1013742 GCF_017591435.1 Portunus trituberculatus | reverse complement strand
TCTGCGTTCAGGTCTGGGCACTGGGTGTTACGAAAAATCGCTACAGCAGAGTCCAAGCGGTCCAGTCTGTCGCCGTTGGGGCGGCGGTTGATGGTACAGACCAGGTCCCTGGAGGCCTCTAATGAAGCGATGTAAGCTGGCAGTGCTACATCTATCAACCGTCTCACACCCAAGCCCCCGTAACGGAGTGGCAAGGAGGCTTGTGTCCAAGAAGAATCGCTGTCAAGCTGGACGTGTGTGTGTGTGCATGTGTGTGTGTGTGTGTGTGTGTGTGTGTGTGTGTGTGTGTGTGTGTGTGTGTGTGTGTGTGTGTGTAATTTTTTTTTTTTTTTATTACGTAGGGAAGAGGGCCAGCCAAGGGCAAAAAAAAGAAAGTTAGAAAAAAGCCCACTTGAGCGCTGGCTCTCCAAAGAGTACAAAAAGTGCCAAAACCGTCAGCCAGAATTAGGGGAGCAAATGCCTTGATACCTCCCTCTTAAAAGAAGACAAGTTGTAGGAATTCGGAAATACAGATGTAAGGAGACAGTTCCAGAGTTTACCAGTGAAAGGGATGAATGATTGAGCGTACTGGTTAACTCTTGCTTTAAAGAGTTGGATAGAATAGGGATGAGAGGAAGAAGAAAGCCTTGTGCAGCGTGGCCGCAGGAGGAGGGAGGGTTGCAGTTAGCAAGATCAGTAGAACAGTTACCATGAAAATAGCGATAAAATAAAGAAAGGGATGCAACATTTCGGCGGTGAGAAAGAGACTGAAGACAGTTAGTCAGAGGAGGAGTTGATGAGACGAAGAGCTTTCGATTCCACCCTATCAAACAAAGCTGTGTGACTGGAACCCCCCCAAACATGCGAAGAGTACTCCATACAGGGACGGATAAGGCCCTTATACAGAGTAAGCAGTTGGAGGGCGAGAAAAACTGGCAGAGACGCCTCAGAACACCTAATTTCATAGAAGCTGTTTTAGCAAGAGATGAGATGTGAAGTTTCCAGTTAAGATTATGAGCAAAGGACAGACCGAGGATATTCATTGTGGAAGAGGAGACAGTTGAGTGTCATTGAAGAAGAGGATAGTTGTCTGGAAGGTTGTGTCGAGTTGATAGATGGAGGAATTGAGTTTTGAGGCATTGAAAACTACTAGATTTTCTCTGCCCCAATCGGAAATTTTAGAAAGATCGGAAGTCAGGCGTTCCGTGGCGTCCCGCGTGATCTGTTAATTTCCTGAAGGGTTGGACGTCTCTGAAAGAACGTGGAAAGATGTAGGGTGGTATCATCAGCGTAGGAGTGGATAGGGCAAGAAGTTTGGTTAAGAAAGTCATTAATGAATAATAGAAAGAGAGTGGGTGACAGGACAGAACCCTGAGGAACACCACTATTAATAGGTTTAGGAGAAGAACAGTAGCCGTCTACCACAGCAGCAATAGAGCGGTCGGAAAGGAAACACGAGATAAAGTTGCAGAGAGAAGGATAGAAACCGTAAGAGGGCAGTTTTGAAATCAAAGCTTTATGCCAGACTCTATCAAAAGCTTTTGATATGTCTAACGCAATAGCAAAAGTTTCACCGAAATCTCTAAAAGAGGATGACCAAGACTCAGTAAGGAAAGCCAGAAAATCACCAGTAGAGCGACCTTGACGGAAGCCATACTGGCGATCAGACAGAAGATTGTGAAGTGACAGATGTTTGAAAATCTTCCTATTCAGGATAGATTAAAAAACTTTAGACAAGCAGGAGATTAAAGCTATAGGACGGTAGTTAGAGGGGTTAAAACGGTCCGGGCAGAGATATAAAGTGCATGAGATTCAGGAGATGGAAGGCTCAAGTACCTTTTGTGGGCAACCTCTCTATCATGTATAGCACGAGAACAGGCTGAGTTAAACCAAGGTTTAGAAGGTTTAGGTTGAGAAAAAGAATGAGGAATGTACGCCTCCATGCCAGATACTAACACCTCTGTTATGCGTTTAGCACAAAGAGATGGGTCTCTGACACGGAAGCAATAATCATTCCAGGGAAAATCAGCATAATACCTCCTCAGGTCCCCCCAACTGGCAGAGGCAAAACGCCAGAGGCACCTTCGCTTTGGGGATCCTGCGGAGGATTGGAAATATTGGACAAGATACAGAAATGAGATTGTGATCGGAGGAGCCCATCGGAGATGAAAGGGTGACAGCATAAGCAGAAGGGTTAGAGGTGAGGAAGAGATCAAGAATGTTGGGCGTGTCTCCAAGACGGTCAGGAATACGAGTAGGGTGTTGCACCAGTTGCTCTAGGTCATGGAGGATAGCAAAGTTGAAGGCTAGTTCACCAGGGTGGTCAGTGAAGGGAGAGGAAAGCCAAAGCTGGTGGTGAACATTGAAATCTCCAAGAATGGAAATCTCAGCGAAAGGGTAGAGGGACAGAATGTGCTCCACTTTAGAAGTTAAGTAGTCGAAGAAATTACTATAGTCAGAAGAGTTAGGGGAGAGATAAACAGCACAGATGAATTTAGTTTGAGAGTGACTGTTAAGTCGTAGCCAGATGGTGGAAAATTCGGAAGACTCAAGAGCGTGGGCACGAGAGCAAGTTAAGTCGTTGCGTACATAGACGCAACATCCAGCTTTGGAATGAAAATGAGAATAGAGAAAGTAGGAGGGAACAGAGAAGGGGCTACTGTCAGTTGCCTCAGACAGCTGTGTTTCGGTGAGGAAAAGAAGATGAGGTTTAGTAGAGGAGAGGTGGTGTTCCACAGATTGAAAATTAGATCTAAGACCGCGAATGTTGCAGAAGTTAATGTAGAAAAAGTTGAGGGAGGTGTCAAGGCATTTGTGGTCTTCAACAGGAGAGGTGTCCGACCTGGGGACATTTTGGTCCCTCCCAGAGGGGACTCCGAGGCGTTGTTTATTTTGGGTCCCATTTTTCTTTTAAATTTTGATTTGGAGTGAAGGGTGTATGTGTGGTAAGTGCATGTAGTTTTGTGTGAAGAAGGAGAGCTGTCTTTAGAGGGTAGGCTGTGACTACCCCCTTGAGTTGTGAGACACAAAGGGAAACGTTCAACGAGATCACAACTAGCTTTAATGGAAGGTTCACAGCACCTCCTGAACTAGTGCTATTAGATCTCACTGGGAGTAAGTTATTGTTTCGGTAGGTGGGTGTCTACTACCTCCTCCTGTGTGTGTGTGTGTGTGTGTGTGTGTGTGTGTGTGTGTGTGTGTGTGTGTGTGTGTGTGTGTGTGTGTGTGTCACCCAGTTCACCTGTGGTGTCGCCTGGTCACCCAACCAGTCTTCCCATTACGGAGCGAGCTCAGAGCTCATTGACCGATCTTCGGGTAGGACTGTGTGTGTGTGTGTGTGTGTGTGTGTGTGTGTGTGTGTGTGTGTGTGTGTGTGTGTGTGTGTGTGTGTGTGTGTGTGTGTGTGTGTGTGTGTGTGTGTGTGTGTGTGTGTGTGTGTGTGTGTGTGTGTGTGTGTGTGTGTGTGTGTGTGTGTGTGTGTGTGTGTGTGTGTGTGTGTGTGTGTGTGTGTGTGTGTGTGTGTGCGAGCTAATGTGTAGATAGCTTTAAATCAAAGACTCATGTTGAGCTTCTCCCGAGCAGCGTCGGGTGGTGACAACACTGAAAGCTTTCGGCACCACGCATTGTCTCAAGAAAGTGACCCACGTGCAAGGCGGAGACTGGTCCACGTCCCCTTGTAAGTATCCATGAGATGATGACAATGTGCCTTGTGCTTATGCCGATGCTGTCATTGCCGCTGCCCCCACTCAACTTATGCTACTGCAGCTATTACCATTACTACTAGTACTACTACTAGTACTACTACTACTACTACTACTGCTGCTACCACTACTATTACTACTACTACTACCACTATTATAACTATTACTGCTAGTAGGATGGGGAACCGAGCAATGACAACAGGAATTAGAATTAAAGGAAACGTACACTGAGGCGCCAGTTCCCGAACAGAGTGGTAAGCGTCAGTCAAAAGTATTAGATAGTTGTCTTGAAACCTCCCTCCTGAATAAGTCAAAGTCCTGCATTAGAGAGGTGGAAAGGTGGACAGAATAAGAGAGACAGAAGCAACAACATCTTGTGTCGTGAGAGGAGGGGAGGCATGCGGTTAGCAAAATTAGAAGAGCAGTTGACATGAATATTGCAGAAGATATTGAGAGATAGCAACATCGCAGCGGTGAGAAAAAGGTTGAAGACAGTCCCATATAGAAAAAAAAAGTATGAGTCGAGTCCCTCCACATTATGTGAAGCATACATGGACGGGAAAGGCCCCTATAAGGAGTTAACAGTTGGGGTGGAGAGAGAGATTGGCGAAGACAACTCAGAACACATAACTTCATGCAAGCTGTGTTGATTGGAGGTAAGATGTAATGTTTCCGGTTTAGATTATTATTTCAAAGGACAGACCGATGATATTCAGTGTATAGTCGTAGAGGAGGGTGACAGCTGAGTGTTATTGAAGAAGAGGGGATAGTTGTCTGGAAGGTTATGTCATAACATAACATAACATAAATAATAGGATAACAAAGGGCCACCAGGGCCCATCTAGGTTATCCTGTATCAGTCGCACAGCGACCTCGTCATCAGTACTTAAAGATACACTTACAAGTACACAATACATTGTATACTAATTCTAAATATTTGGCCCATTAACAGGGCTAAGTCCTGCAGCGAAATCCTCTACAATTTGTGGTCCCCATACATGGGGATCATGTCTTGTTTAACTATAGTAAATTTCTTATAAAACTATCATGCAGTGCTATACATAATTATAAATCTAATAAATTTAAGTGCTTATCTAATCTGTTTTTAAACATTGTCAAACTAGTGCTATTTACAACCGTCTCTGGCAATGCATTCCAGAAGTCTACCACTCTATGACTAAAGAAATATTTTCTTATATCTAACCTGCAGCCTTGCTTTCTAATCTTCCTGCCATGATTTCTAGTCCTATTTCCTCCTCTAAGGTAAAGAAAGATCTCACATCTATGTAGTTTGTATCTGAGAACATTTTAAATAACTCTATCATATCCCTCTTATACATCTCCTCTCAAATGAAAACATGTTTAATTCCTTTAATCTATCTCTATACTCCAGGCGCTTTAATGCTGGTATCATCCTAGTTGCTCTTCTCTGAACTGCTTCTAACATGTTGATATCCTGCCTATAGTGGGGTGACCAGGCCTGTATGCAATACTCTAAATGGGGCCTAACATAGGAATTATATAAGCTACGCACCACTTCCTTACTTTTATAACTAACATTTCTATTTATAAAACCCAGGATCCTATTTGCCCTATTTCTTGCTTCTAAACATTGCTTTGAAAATTTCATAGTCCTGTCTATCACTACTCCTAAATCCTTTCCTTCCTCTACTGCCTCTAGCCAACATCCCTCCATCTCATAGTTAAAGTTTGTGTTGTCTTTACCTAAATGCATAACCTGACACTTTTCAGAATTAAACTCCATCTGCCACCTGTCTGCCCATGCTATCAGCCTGTCCAGGTCTCGTTGTATTCTGTAATTGTCCTTTTCACCCTGTACTGCACATGCTATCTTAGTATCATCTGCAAACTTTGATACTTTGCTACTAATTCCTATATCTAAATCGTTAATGTACACCAAGAAAAGAAGAGGTCCTAGCACTGATCCTTGGGGTACCCCACTAACCACTTCCTTCCACTCAGACATTGCCCCATTTAATACTACTCTCTGTTTCCTATCAGAAAGCCATTCACTAATCCAGTCAACTAACCTACCCCCTATCCCATGTAGTCTCAATTTGTACACTAGCCTCCTATGCGGTACCTTATCAAACGCCTTGCTAAAATCTAGATATATAACATCTATGCTATTTCCATCATCTAACTCCTTGGTAATATATTCTAAGATATCGAGCAAATTTGTAAGACAGGACCTCCCTGATCTAAAGCCATGTCGAGTTAGTAGATGCAGGAACTGAGTTTTTGAGGCATTGAACACTTATAGGTTTTTCCTACTCCAATCAGAAATCTTAGAGAGATCAGAAGTCAGACATTCTGTGGCGTCCGGTTAATTTCACGAAGGTTTGGTAGTCTCTGAAAAGACGTGGAAAAGTGTAGGTTTCGTTTAGAAGATCATTAATGAATAACAGGAAGAGATTGGGTGACAAGAACCCTGAGGAAAACCTCTGTTAATAGATTTAGAAGAACAATGGCCGTCTACCACAATTTTAGATACAGTTGCAGAAAGAAGGATAGAAGTCGTATGAGGATAGTCTTAAGATCAAAACTTTGTGCCAGACCCTATCAAGAGCAAAAGATTCACCAAAATCTCTGCAAGAGGATGATCAAGACTCAGTAGGGGAAGACAGATCACAAGTAGAGTGATCTTGACAGAAGCGTTATTGCCAATCAGATAGAAGATTGTGAAGTGGTAGATGATTAACAGTCTTCACATTGAGGATAGATTAAAAAAATAAGATAAGCTGAATATTAAAAGTATACGGCGGTAGTTTGCGGGATTAGAACGGTCACCCTTTTTAGGAACTGGCGGAATGTAGGCAAACTTCCAACAAGAAGGAAAGGTAGAAGTCAAAAGACAGCGTTGGAAGAGTTTGGTCCGGCAAGGTGCAAGCATGGAGATACAGTTTTTGAGAGCAATAGGAGGGATTCCATCAGGTCCATAAGTCTTCCGAGGGTTTAGGTCAGCGAGGGCATGGAAAACATAATTACGAAGGATTTTAATCAGTGGCGTTAAATAGTCAAACTAAGGAAGCTTTAGAGACATGAGATAGCAGTGGTGCCATCAGAACGAAATAAAGGAGGGAAAGATTTTTTAGGCCAGATGTCTCGATACGAGGGAGTTGGATCTCGAAAGACTTTTACATTTTCTATTAACGAAGGAGTGTTGGCAAGATGGAGAACAGACTTGGAATGATTCGGGGCAGAAATATAAAGCGCATGAGAATCAGGTGATGGAAGGCTCAAGTACCTTTTGTGGGTAACCTCTCTATCATGTATATCGTGATAACAGGCTGTGTTAAAACAGGGTTTGGAAGGTTTAGATTGAGAGAAAGAATGAGGAATGTACGCCTCCATGCCAAACACTATCACCTCTTTTATGCGTTCAGCACACAGAAATGAATCTCTGACACGAGACAGTAGTCATCCCAATGAGAATTAACATAATACCTCCTCAGGTTCCCTCAACCGGCAGAGGCAAAACGCCAGAGGCAACTCCACTTTGGGAAGATCCTGAGGAAGAATTGGAGAAATAGGACAAAATACAGATATGAGATTGTGATCGGGAGACCCAACGGAGAGGATATGGTATCAGCATAAGCAAACAAATTAAATATTAAAAAAAGGTCAAGGATGTTGGGGTATATACTACTACTGTTACTACTACTACTACTACTGGTATTAATCATGATTTAACCACTACCACCACCACCACCACCACCACCACCACCACCACCACCACCACCACCACCACCACCACCACCACCACCACCACCACCACCACCACCACCACCACCACCACCACCACCACCACCACACCACCACCACCACCACCACCACCACCACCACCACCACCACCACCACCACCACCACCCCACCACCACCACCACCACCACCACCACCACCACCACCACCACCACCACCACCACCACCACCACCACCACCACCACCACCACCACCACCACCACCACCACCACCACCACCACTACTACCACCACCACCACCACCACCACCACCACCACTACTACTACTACTACTACTACTACTACTACTACTACTACTACTACTACTACTACCTCCACCACCCCATGTTTATTGATGCGTCAATTAGGGCTCCACTACTTGGAGGTCATTAGCCCCAACTCTCGCTAATGACTGTGGCATCCAACCATATCTAATACTCTATAATATAAACATTAGTTGTTAGCTATAAATTCACTCTACCTCTACTCTATCTACTCTTATGCCACTCTCCACCACTGTAGCCTCGCAGTCAAGGCCACTTAAATCTGCAGGTATGGGAGTGGAATGCCTTGTCCCCCTGAGACACAGGAGGGCTGATCTGAGGAGGAGAATGAAAGACGGCACCTCATCCATGCGACGACATGGCTCCTTGGCTGGTGCTTCTTTTCTGCCATTAGGTCGGCTAGTCTTGAGTAGAAGCACTGAGCCTTGGAGCCCATCCCGCCAGATGTGGTGAAGACCAGAGGTGTGAAGCTGCCCTGGTCAACGTGTTGGATTCTCTCCCCATACGCTCGGATCTTCTCCTGCTCATTCTTGCGGTGGGCGGCCTCCAGGAGAGTTCGTGGTGACAGGCGGCCATCGGGTCAAAGATCCGTATGTCCATGAATGCTTTCTGTCCCTTGTCCAGAACCCTCGTGCGCTGACGTCGACTCGAGCCTCGTTGGTGGTGTTGGCTGTTCTGTAGCGCAGGTGCTCGCCGTCTAGCGGTAGGAGGGTCGGTTCAGTGGAGACATCGTGGCACACCTCCTGAGCATGCTGGCGGTCAGATCTCTCACCTCATCGTGCCTGATACATACGAATCCCCTTTTGCACGTCATGGTGTGGTTGACGTCATTGGGGAACTACACACACAGGTACTGGGGAGTCCTTCCACCGGCCAGCCGTACCTCAGAGCAATGGCGTCGACAAATTCTTGTTTGTTGAGGCTGAAGCCCTTCGCTCCAATGGGCAGTGACGTTAGCCAGTTAGAGGCTCCTGTTTCCTGTGCAGTGAGGATTTTTCTCACTGTGGTTGCAGGCAGGATGTTTATCAGGTCTTCGAGACAGTTTCGTTGATGTTGTTGCCTGTCTCTAGATATAATTCGTCTTTGCTCAGTGACTGCACTTTGGGCTATTTCACCATGTGCGTCCTGAGCAATGATCTCTGTGAGGGACCTGGTGAGCTTGAGGGAGTTGAGGTTCTCCACAGTCGCTAACTTCTTAGGGGAGGTGATTCCCATCCCGCCCAGTCTTGGTGGAAGTTCGAGCAGCGCCCTCTCCCCATCTCCGATGGTGTGGGATCTCAGTAACGCTGGGATGAAGGTGTTCCTTATCGAGACCTCCAGTGGTGCAAGGAGAGGGCTGATGCCTGGGATGGTGCGCATGGCGAATCTCCATCGATGCTGCAAGCCGTGGGTGTAGGCGGAGTAGGCTGCATGAGGCTCAGTCCTGGCCATGTCAGACAGGACCTCCACCTCATGTATCCACTCCTTCACCTTCTCTCCTATGTACTCCTTCTTGAACTCCTCTGTTCCGATGACAGCACCCAAATGCCGCTGTCCATCCTTTGTTATTATAACTCCACTGCCACTGAAGCTATCCACTGCACTGTCATAGTGTTCAGGCTTTACAATAAGGACGGACTTAGCGGCACTGGGTGTGTACCCTATGATGGGACCATTATCGTTCACTAAGCCCCACCATTTTTCAAGTCTGTTATTTTGCCGGCCCCTGACAGGTCATCCGCGTACGCCACTTGCTTCACACTCGTTTTCTCATATGAGATAACTTGTTGCAGCACTGAAAGTCCGAGGGCGTACATCGCCATGGCCACTGGGTCACCTTGTGTTGTCCCTTCCATGGACTTTAACACCTTAACACTATTACCACTATTACTACATATGTACAAATCCGAGGGGTCACTATATGTGTTTTCTACATAGTGTGCCAGAGAGGACATTTTACTCGAATGTTATGAAGCATTGTTTTTCTGTTAATAGTGTTGAAAGCGTTTTGGCGTCCACTAATAACACCGCTTCACAATTGTCTTCACTGAATATTTCCCTCATAGCGTGGATGGCGGCTTCCTCCTGCCTGCTGTCCTGCACACACTTGCAGGTTCCCGCTGCCCTCCTCACGTCGTCCTTGACCACCGTCATGACGCATTTACCCACGATGCGTCTTATCACCTCGCCGATGCCAATTGGTCTGCATCCCGGCTTTTTGTCCAGCGGGATTAATCGGCATGCGGTGAGAGCCTCGACGTGGTGACAATTTGTGGTGGCAAGCTTCCTCGCCAGT